>NC_141537.1:158477141-158781141 GCF_021556685.1 Rattus norvegicus | reverse complement strand
CAATATTGTATAAACATTGCTCTCCAATCATTCCCTGATTCATCGATAAAGCTAGGTGACCATCCAGTGATAGAATATGGCTGGAATTCTTTGTAGCCTAGCGGAAGAGAAAGACAGGGAGAGAGGGAGAGGGAGAGGGAGAGAGGAAGAGACAGAGGGACACACAGAGAAACAGAGAGACAGAGAGTCAGCATAGGAAATAATTAACCACAGGTAGAGAATACAGGAAACACCATGAGAAAACACCTGGAGCTCAGAAGGCCATATCTACACTAACATGCAAGTATCACTGGGATTTTGACTGAGAGATAGTCATAGTAGCTTAGAGTATTAAAACACTACACAGTTGTTGTGAACTAAAAGATTGTTAAATGTTAGGAGCCATATTAAGACAAGCTAATAACTAGCTGGTATTCCTTCCTGAGATGGTCTGCTTCTGATTAATTTGTGACAGATTCAGTCTTATGGGGAAAGCTTAAGATAATTTATTTTATGAAATATTCCTGCTATTAATATGCTTTTCCTGTTATTATTAAACCTGCATAAAACTTCAAGTTTTAATCTGCACTCTGGAATTAATCTTGTGTCACAGCTCTCCATACCCAAATCCAGCCCAGGGAGAGCTTGTCTCACATGAGTCCTGTCACACCTAAGTTCACAAGTAAGACCACCACTATTGCTCCAATATCTGGCCCAAGAGAAACACAACAGGATGCCACAGGATACAGCAACTGTGGAACAGCTGGGAACAGATTTCTTCCAGCTTCCATCGATGCCCTGGAGCTGACCCTGTGCCATAGCTCTATGTACCCAAATCCCACCAAGAAAGAAATGATCTCCTGGGAGGGCGGACAAACCTAAGGCCACTGGCACACAGATTCAAGAATAACAAGCTCCAGTCAGAGACAGAAAGACTAGCTAACACCAGAGATAAACAGATGGTGTTGTCAGAGGCAGGACAAGAACTTAAACAACAGAAACAGAGGCTACTTGGCATCATTAGAACCCAGTTCTCCTACAACAGCAAGATCTGGATACCCCCAACACATCAGAAAAGCAGTTCTGATTTAAAATCAGTTATCAGGATGATGATAGAGCTCTTTAAGAAGGACAAAAACAACTCCCTTAAAGCCATATGGGAGAACACAGGTAAAGAGGTAGAAGCCCTTAAATAGGAAACACATAAATCCCTTAAAGAAATACATGAAAACACAACCAAACAGGTGAAGGAATTGAACAAAACTACCCAAGATCTAAAAATAGAAATAGAAACAATAAAGAAATCACAAAGTAGGACAACCCTGAAGATAGAAAACCTAGGAAAGAGATCAGGAGTCATAGATACAAGCATCAGCAACAGAATACAAGAAAGAGAAGAGAGAATCTCAGGTGCAGAAAATACCTTAGAAAACACTGATAAAACAGTCAAAGAATGTGCAAAGTGCATAAAGCTCCTAATTCAAAACACCTAGGAAATCTAGGACAATGAAAAGACCAAACCTAAGGATTATAGGTATAGGAGAGAGCAAAGATTCCCAACTCAAGGGGCCAGTAAAGATTTTCAATAAAATTATAGATGAAAACTTCCCTAACCTAAGAAAAGATGGTCATAAACTTACAAGAAACCTACAAAACACCAAATAGATTGGATCAGAAAAGAAAATCCTCCCGTCACAACATAATGAAAACATCAAATGCAAGAAACAAGGAAAGAATAGTAAAAGCAGTAAGGGGAAAAAGTCAAGTAACGTATAAAGGCAGACCTCTCAGAATTACACCAAATTTTTCTACAGAGACTTAAAAGCCAGAAGATCCTAGGCTGATGTCATACAGACTTTTTTTTATCATTATTAACTTGAGTATTTCTTATTTACATTTCAATTGTTATTCCCCATCCCGGTTTCCGGGCCAACATCCTCCTAACTCTTCACCCTCCCCTTCTATATGGGCTTCCCCTCCCCATCCTCCCCCCCATTACCACCCTCCCCTCAGGAATCATGTTCACTGGAGGTTAAGTCTTGGCAGGACCAAGGACTTCCCCTTCCACTGGTGCTCTTACTAGGCTATTCATTGCTACCTATGAGGTTGGAGCCCAGGATCAGTCCATGTATAGTCTTTGAGTAGTGGCTTAGTCGCTGGAAGCTCTGGTTGGTTGGCACTGATATTCATATGGGGTCTCGAGCCCCTTCAAACTCTTCCAGTCCTTTCTCTGATTCCTTTAACGGGGGTCCCGTTCTCAGTTCAGTGGTTTGCTGCTGGTATTCGCCTCTGTATTTGCTGTATTCTGGCTGTGTCTCTCAGGAGAGATCTATAACTGGTTCCTGTCACCCTGCACTTCTTTGCCTCATCTATCTTATCTAGTTTGGTGGCTGTATATGTGTGGGCCACATGTGGGGCAGGCTCTGAATGGGTGTTCCTTCTGCCTCTGTTCTAAACTTTGCCTCCCTATTCCCTCCCAAGGGTATTCTTGTTCCCTTTTAAAGAAGGAGTGAAGCATTCGCATTCTGGTCATCCTTCTTGAGTTCCCTGTGTTCTGTGCATCTAGGGTAATTCAAGGATTTGGGCTAATAGCCACTTATCAATGAGTGCATACCATGTGTGATTTTCTGTTATTGGGTTACCTCACTCAGGATGATATTTTCCAGTTCCATCCATTTGCCTATGAATTCCATAAAGTCATTGTTTTTGATAGATGAGTAATATTCCATTGTGTAGATGTACCATATGTTCTGTATCCACTCCTCTGTTGAAGGGCATCTGGGTTCTTTCCAGCTTCTGGCTATTATAAATAAGGCTGCAATGAACATAGTGGAGGACGTGTCTTTGTTATATGTTGTGGCATCTTTTGGGTATATGCCTCAGAGAGGTATAGCTGGATCCTCAGGTAGTTCAATGTCCAATTTTCTGAGGAACCTCCAGACTGATTTCCAGAATGGTTGTACCAGTCTGCAATCCCACCAACAATGGAGGAGTGTTTCTCTTTCTCCACATTTGCTGTCACCTGAGTTTTTGATCTTAGCCATTCTCATTGGTGTGAGGTGAAATCTCAGGGTTGTTTTGATTTGCATTTTCCTTATGACTAAAGATGTTGGACATTTCTTTAGGTGTTTCTCAGCCATTCGGCATTCCTCAGCTGTGAATTCTTTGTTTAGCTCTGAACCCCATTTTAATAGGGTTATTTGTCTCCCTGCGGTCTAAGTTCTTGAGTTCTTTGTATATTTTGGATATAAGGCCTCTATCTGTTGTAGGATTGGTAAAGATCTTTTTGCAAACTGTTGGTTGCTGTTTTGTCCTAATCACAGTATCCTTTGCCTTACAGAAGCTTTGCAGTTTTATGAGATCCCATTTGTCAATTCTTAATCTTAGAGCATAAGCCATTGGTGTTTTGTTAATGAAATTTTCTCCAGTGCCCATCTGTTCAAGGTGCTTCCCTACTTTTTCTTCTATTAGTTTGAGTGTATCTGGTTTGATGTGGAGGTCCTTCACCCACTTGGACTAAAGCTTTATACAAAGTGATAAGCATGAATCGATCTGCATTCTCCTACATGGTGACTTCCAGTTGAACCAGCATCATTTGCTGAAAATGCTATCTTTTTTCCATTGGATGGTTTTGGGTCCTTTGTCAAAAATCAAGTGCCCATAGGTGTGTGGGTTCATTTCTGGGTCTTCAATTATATTCCATTTGTCTGTCTGTCTATCTCTGTACCAATACCATGCAGATTTTTTTATCACTATTTCTCTGTAATATTGCTTGAGTTCAGGGATAGTGATTCCCCTGGAAGTCCTTTTATTGTTGAGGAGAGTTTTAGCTATCCTGGGTTTTTTGTTATTGCAGATGAATTTGCAAATTGTTCTGTCTAACTCTCTGAAGATTTGGATTGACATTTTGATGGGGATTGAATTGAATCTGTAGATTACTTTTGGTAAAATGGCTGCTTTTACTATGTTAATCCTGCCAATCCATGAGCATGGAAGATCTTTCCATCCTCTGAGGTCTTCTTCAATTTCTTTCTTCAGAGACTTGAAGTTCTTATCATATAGATCTTTTACTTGCTTGGTTAAAGTCACACCGAGGTATTTTATATTATTTGGGACTATTATGAAGGGTGTGGTTTCCCTGATTTCTTTCTTGGCTTGTTTCTCTTTTGTGTAGAGGAGTGTACTGATTTTTTTGAGCTAATTTTATACCCAGCCACTTTGCTGAAGTTGTTTATCAGCTTTAGTAGTTCTCTGGTGGAACTTTTGGGATCACTTAAATATACTATCATATCATCTGCAAATAGTGATATTTTGACTTCTTCTTTTTCGATCTGTATCCGCTTGACCTCCTTTTGTTGTCTGATTGCTCTGGCTAGAACTTCAAGAACTATATTGAATAAATAGCGAGAGAGTGGGCAGCCTTGTCTAGTCCCTGATTTTAGTGGGATTGCTTCAAGTTTCTCTCCATTTAGTTTAATGTTAGCAACTGGTTTGCTGTATATGGCTTTTACTATGTTTAGGTATGGGCCTTGAATTCCTATCCTTTCCAGGACTTTTATCATGAAGGGTTACTGAAATTTGTCAAATGCTATTTCAGCATCTAATGAAATGATCATGTGGTTTTGTTCTTTCAGTTTGTTTATATAATTGATCACGTTGATGGTTTTCCATATATTAAACCATCCCTGCATGCCTGGGATGAAGCCTACTTGATCATGGTGAATGATTGTTTTGATGTGCTCTTGGATTCGGTTTGCCAGAATTTTACTATTTTTGTGTTGATATTCATAAGGGAAATTAGTCTGAGGTTCTCTTTCTTTGTTGGGTCTTTGTTTGGTTTAGGTACAAGAGTAATTGTGGCTTCATAGAAGGAATTCGGTAGCCCTCCATCTGTTTTAATTTTGTGGAATAGTTTGGATAGTATTGGTATGAGGTCTTCTCTGAAGGTCTGATAGAATTCTGCACTGAACCTGTGTGGACCCGGGTTCTTTTTGGTTGGGAGACCTTTAATGACTGCTTCTATTTCGTTAGGAGTTATGGGGTTGTTTAAATGGTTTATCTGTTCCTGAATTAACTTTGGTACCTGGTGTCTGTCTAGGAAATTGTCCATTTCCTGAAGATTTTCAAGTTTTATGGAATACAGGCTTTTGTAGTAGGATCTGATGATTTTTTGAATTTCCTCTGATTCTGTAGTTATATCTCCCTTTTCGTTTCTGATTTTGTCAATTTGGACACACTTGCTGTGTCCTCCCATTAGTCTGGCTAAGGGTTTCCTATCTTGTTGATATTCTCAAAGAACCAACCTTTGGTTCTGTTGATTCTTTCTATGGTCCCTTTTGTTTATACTTGGTTAATTTTAGCACTGAATTTGATTATTTCCTGCCTTCTACTCCTCCTGGGTGTATTTGCTTCTTTTTGTTCTAGAGCTTTTAGGTGTGCTGTCAAACTGTTGATATATGCTCTCTCCTGTTTCTTTCTGCAGGCACTCAGAGCTATGTGTTTTCCTCTTAGCACAGCCTTCATTCTGTCCCATAAGTTTGGGTACGTTGTGCCTTCATTTTCATTAAATTCTAAGAAGTCTTTAATTTCTTTGTTTATTTCTTCCTTGACCAGGTTATCATTGAGTAGAGCATTGTTTAATTTCCACGTATATGTGGGCATTCTTCCCTTATTGTTATTGAAGACCAGCTTTAGCCTGTGATGGTCTGATAGCACGCCTGGGATTATTTCTATCTTTCTGTATCTGTTGAGGCCTGTTTCATGACCAATTATATGGTCAATTTTGGAGAAAGTATCATGAGGTGGTGAGAAGAATGTATATCCTTTTGCTTTAGGATAGAATGTTCTATAAATATCTGTTAAGTCCATTTGGTTCATGATTTCTCTTAATCTGTCTATGGATCTCTTTAATCTCAGTTTCCATGATCTGTTCATTGATGAGAGTGGGGTGTTGAAATCTCCCCCTATTATTGTGTGAGGTGCAATATGTGCTTTGAGCTTTAGTAAGGTTTCTTTTATGTATGTAGGTGCCCTTGTATTTGGGGCATAGATATTTAGGATTGAGAGTTCATCTTGATGGATTTTTCCTTTGTTGAATATGAAGTGTCCTTCCTTATCTTTTTTGATGACTTTTTGTTGAAAATCGTTTTTATTCGATATTAGAATGTCTACTCGAGCTTGCTTCTTCAGACCATTTCCTTGGAAATTTGTGTTCCAGCTTTTCACTGTGAGGTAGTGTCTGTCTTTGTCTCTGAGGTGTGTTTCCTGTAGGCAGCAGAATGCAGGGTCCTCATTGCTTATCCAGTTTGTTAATCTGTGTCTTTTCATTGGAGAGTTGAGACCATTGATGTTGACAGATCTAAGGAATAGTGATTATTGCTTCCTGTTATAGTCATATTTGGATGTGAGATTATGTTTGTGTGCTTTTCTTCTCTTTGTTTTGTTGCCAAGATGATTAGTTTCTTGCTTTTTCTAGGGTGTGGCTTGCCTCCTCATGTTGGGCTGTACCATTTATTATCTTTTGTAGCCCTGGATTTGTAGAAAGACATTGTTTAAATTTGGTTTTGTCACGGAATATCTTGGTTTCTCTAACTATGTTAATTGAGAGTTTCGTAGGATACTGTAACCTGGGCTGGCATTTGTGTTCTCTTAGGGTCTGTATGACATCTGTCCAGGATCTTCTGGTTTCATAGTCTCTGGTGAGATGTCTGTTGTGATTCTGATAGGTCTGCCTTTATATTTTTTTTTCTTTTTTTTTTCTTTTTTTATTAACTTGAGTATTTCTTATATACAGTTCAAGTGTTATTCCCTTTCCCGGTTTCCGGGCAAACATCCCCCTCCCCCCTCCCCTTCCTTATGGGTGTCCCCCTCCCAACCCTCCCCCCATTGCCGCCCTCCCCCCATAGTCTAGTTCACTGGGGGTTCAGTCTTAGCAGGACCCAGGGCTTCCCCTTCCACTGGTGCTCTTACTAGGATATTCATTGCTACCTATGGGGTCAGAGTCCACGGTCAGTCCATGTATAGTCTTTAGGTAGTGGCTTAGTCCCTGGAAGCTCTGGTTGCTTGACATTGTTGTACTTTTGGGGTCTCGAGCCCCTTCAAGCTCTTCCAGTTCTTTCTCTGATTCCTTCAACGGGGGACCTATTCTCAGTTCAGTGGTTTGCTGCTGGCATTCGCCTCTGTATTTGCTGTATTCTGGCTGTGTCTCTCAGGAGCGATCTACATCCGGCTCCTGTCAGCCTGCACTTCTTTGCTTCATCCATCTTGTCCAATTGGGTGGCTGTATATGTATGGGCCACCTGTGGGGCAGGCTCTGAATGGATGTTCCTTCAGTCTCTGTTTTAATCTTTGCCTCTCCCTTCCCAGCCAAGGGTATTCTTTTTCCTCATTTAAAGAAGGAGTGAAGCATTCACATTTTGATCATCCGTCTTGAGTTTCGTTTGTTCTAGGATCTAGGGTAATTCAAGCATTTGGGCTAATAGCCACTAATCAATGAGTGCATACCATGTATGTCTTTCTGTGATTGGGTTAGCTCACTCAGGATGATATTTTCCAGTTCCAACCATTTGCCTACGAATTTCATAAACTCGTTGTTTTTGATAGCTGAGTAATATTCCATTGTGTAGATGTACCACATTTTCTGTATCCATTCCTCTGTTGAAGGGCAACTGGGTTCTTTCCATTTTCTGGCTATTATAAATAAGGCTGCGATGAACATATTGGAGCACGTGTCTCTTTTATATGTTGAGGCATCTTATGGGTATATGCCCAAGAGAGGTATAGCTGGATCCTCAGGCAGTTCAATGTCCAATTTTCTGAGGAACCTCCAGACTGATTTCCAGAATGGTGTTACCAGTCTGCAATCCCACCAACAATGGAGGAGTGTTCCTCTTTCTCCACATCCTCGCCAGCATCTGCTGTCACCTGAGTTTTTGATCTTAGCCATTCTCACTGGTGTGAGGTGAAATCTCAGGGTTGTATTGATTTGCATTTCCCTTATGACTAAAGATGTTGAACATTTCTTTAGGTGTTTCTCAGCCATTCTGCATTCCTCAACTGTGAATTCTTTGGTTAGCTCTGAACCCCATTTTTTAATAGGGTTATTTGTTTCCCTGCGGTCTAACTTCTTGAGTTCTTTGTATATTTTGGATATAAGGCCTCTATCTGTTGTAGGATTGGTAAAGATCTTTTCCCAATCTGTTGGTTGCCGTTTTGTCCTAACCACAGTGTCCTTTGCTTTACAGAAGCTTTGTAGTTTTATGAGATCCCATTTGTCGATTCTTGATTTTAGAGCATAAGCCATTGGTGTTTTGTTCAGGAAATTTTTTCCAGTGCCCATGTGTTCCAGATGCTTCCCTAGTTTTTCTTCTATTAGTTTGAGTGTGTCTGGTTTGATGTGGAGGTCCTTGATCCACTTGGACTTAAGCTTTATACAGGGTGATAAGCATGGATCGATCTGCATTCTTCTACATGTTGCCCTCCAGTTGAACCAGCACCATTTGCTGAAAATGCTATCTTTTTTCCATTGGATGGTTTTGGCTCCTTTGTCAAAAATCAAGTGACCATAGGTGTGTGGGTTCATTTCTGGGTCTTCAATTCTATTCCATTGGTCTATCTGTCTGTCTCTGTACCAATACCATGCAGTTTTTATCACTATTGCTCTGTAATACTGCTTGAGTTCAGGGATAGTGATTCCCCCTGAAGTCCTTTTATTGTTGAGGATAGCTTTAGCTATCCTGGGTTTTTTGTTATTCCAGATGAATTTGCAAATTGTTCTGTCTAACTCTTTGAAGAATTGGATTGGTATTTTGATGGGGATTGCATTGAATCTGTAGATTGCTTTTAGTAAAATGGCAATTTTTACTAAATTAATCCTGCCAATCCATGAGCATGGGAGATCTTTCCATCCTCTGAGTTCTTCTTCAATTTCTTTCTTCAGTGTCTTGAAGTTCTTATTGTACAGATCTTTTACTTGCTTGGTTAAAGTCACACCGAGGTACTTTATATTATTTGGGTCTATTATGAAGGGTGTCGTTTCCCTAATTTCTTTCTCGGCTTGTTTCTCTTTTGTATAGAGGAAGGCAACTGATTTATTTGAGTTAATTTTATACCCAGCCACTTTGCTGAAGTTGTTTATCAGCTTTAGTAGTTCTCTGGTGGAACTTTTGGGATCACTTAAATATACTATCATGTCATCTGCAAATAGTGATATTTTGACCTCTTCTTTTCCGATCTGTATCCCCTTGATCTCCTTTTGTTGTCTGATTGCTCTGGCTAGAACTTCAAGAACTATATTGAATAAGTAGGGAGAGAGTGGGCAGCCTTGTCTAGTCCCTGATTTTAGTGGGATTGCTTCAAGTTTCTCTCCATTTAGTTTAATGTTAGCAACTGGTTTGCTGTATATGGCTTTTACTATGGTTAGGTATGGGCCTTGAATTCCTATTCTTTCCAGGACTTTTATCATGAAGGGGTGTTGAATTTTGTCAAATGCTTTCTCAGCATCTAATGAAATGATCATGTGGTTTTGTTCTTTCAGTTTGTTTATATAATGGATCACGTTGATGGTTTTCCGTATATTAAACCATCCCTGCATACCTGGGATGAAGCCTACTTGATCATAGTGGATGATTGTTTTGATGTGCTCTTGAATTCGGTTTGCCAGAATTTTATTGAGTATTTTTGCATCGATATTCATAAGGGAAATTGGTCTGAAGTTCTCTTTCTTTGTTGTGTCTTTGTGTGGTTTAGGTATAAGAGTAATTGTGGCATCATAGAAGGAATTCGGTAGGGCTCCATCTGTTTCAATTTTGTGGAATAGTTTGGATAATATTGGTATGAGGTCTTCTATGAAGGTTTGATAGAATTCTGCACTAAACCCGTCTGGACCTGGGCTCTTTTTGGTTGGGAGACCTTTAATGACTGCTTCTATTTCCTTAGGAGTTATGGGGTTGTTTAACTGGTTTATCTGTTCCTGATTTAACTTCGATACCTGGTATCTGTCTAGGAAATTGTCCATTTCCTGAAGATTTTCAAGTTTTGTTGAATATAGGTTTTTATAGTAAGATCTGATGATGTTTTGAATTTCCTCTGAATCTGTAGTTATGTCTCCCTTTTCATTTCTGATTTTGTTAATTTGGACGCACTCTCTGTGTCCTCTCGTTAGTCTGGCTAAGGGTTTATCTATCTTGTTGATTTTCTCAAAGAACCAACTTTTGGTTCTGTTGATTCTTTCTATGGTCCTTTTTGTTTCTACTTGGTTGATTTCAGCTCTGAGTTTGATTATTTCCTGCCTTCTACTCCTCCTGGGTGTATTTGCTTCTTTTTGTTCTAGAGCTTTTAGGTGTGCTGTCAAGCTGCTGACATATGCTCTTTCCTGTTTCTTTCTGCATGCACTCAGCGCTATGAGTTTTCCTCTTAGCACAGCTTTCATTGTGTCCCATAACTTTGGGTATGTTGTACCTTCATTTTCATTAAATTCTAAAAAGTTTTTAATTTCTTTCTTTATTTCTTCCTTGACTAGGTTATCATTGAGTAGAGCATTGTTCAATTTCCACGTATATGTGGGCATTCTTCCCTTATTGTTATTGAAGACCAGTTTTAGGCCGTGGTGGTCCGATAGCACGCATGGGATTATTTCTATCTTTCTGAACCTGTTGAGGCCCGTTTTTTGACCAATTACATGGTCAATTTTGGAGAAAGTACCATGAGGAGCTGAGAAGAAGGTATATCCTTTTGCTTTAGGATAGAATGTTCTATAAATATCGGTTAAGTCCATTTGGCTCATGACTTCTCTTAGTCTGTCGACATCACTGTTTAATTTCTGTTTCCATGATCTGTCCATTGATGAGAGTGGGGTGTTGAAATCTCCCACTATTATTGTGTGAGGTGCAATGTGTGCTTTGAGCTTTAGTAAGGTTTCTTTTACTTATGTAGGTGCCCTTGTATTTGGGGCATAGATATTTAGGATTGAGAGTTCATCTTGGTGGATTTTTCCTTTGATGAATATAAAGTGTCCTTCCTTATCTTTTTTGATGACTTTTAGTTGGAAATTGATTTTATTTGATATTAGAATGGCTACTCCAGCTTGCTTCTTCTGACCATTTGCTTGGAAAGTTGTTTTCCAGCCTTTCACTCTGAGCTAGTGTCTGTCTTTGTCTCTGAGGTGTGTTTCTTGTAGGCAGCAGAATGCAGGGTCCTCATTGTGTATGCAGTTTGTTAATCTATGTTTTTTTATTGGGATGTGAGGCCATTGATATTGAGAGATATTAAGGAATAGTGATTATTGCTTCCCGTTATATTCATATGTGGATGTGAGGTTATGTTTGTGTGCTTTCATTCTCTTTGTTTTGTTGCCAAGACGATTAGTTTCTTGCTTCTTCTAGGGTATAGCTTGCCTCCTTATGTTGGGCTTTACCATTTATTATCCTTTGTAGTGCTGGATTTGTGGAAAGATATTGTGTAAATTTGGTTTTGTCATGGAATATCTTGGTTTCTCCATCAATGTTAATTGAGAGTTTTGCTGGATACAGTAACCTGGGCTGGCATTTGTGTTCTCTTAGGGTCTGTATAACATCAGTCCAGGATCTTCTGGCCTTCATAGTTTCTGGCGAGAAGTCTGCTGTGATTCTGATAGGTCTCCCTTTATATGTTACTTGACCTTTTTCCCTTACTGCTTTTAATATTCTTTCTTTATTTTGTGCGTTTGGTGTTTTGGCAATTATGTGACATGAGGTGTTTCTTTTTTGGTCCAATCTATTTGGAGTTCTGTAGGCTTCTTGTATGTCTATGGGTATCTCTTTTTTTAGGTTAGGGAAGTTTTCTTCTATGATTTTGTTGAAGATATTTACTGGTCCTTTGAGCTGGGAGTCTTCACTCTCTTCTATACCTATTATCCTTAGGTTTGATCTTCTCATTGAGTCCTGGATTTCCTGTATGTTTTGGACCAGTAGCTTTTTCCGCTTTACATTATCTTTGACAGTTGAGTCAATGATTTCTATGGAATCTTCTGCTCCTGAGATTCTCTCTTCCATCTCTTGTATTCTGTTGGTGAAGCTTGTATCTACAGCTCCTTGTCTCTTCTTTTGATTTTCTATATCCAGGGTTGTTTCCATGTGTTCTTTCTTGATTGCTTCTATTTCCATTTTTAATTCCTTCAACTGTTTGATTGTGTTTTCCTGGAATTCTTTCAGGGATTTTTGTGTCTCCTCTCTATGGGCTTCTACTTGTTTATTTATGTTTTCCTGAAATTCTTTCAGGGATTTTTGTGTCTCCTCTCTATGGGCTTCTACTTGTTTATTTATGTTTTCCTGGAATTCTTTCAGGGATTTTTGCGATTCTTTCAGGCATTTTTGCGATTCCTCTCTGTAGGCTTCTACTTGTTCTCTAAGGGAGTTCTTCACGTCTTTCTTGAAGTCCTCCAGCATCATGATCAAAAATGATTTTGGAACTAGATCTTGCTTTTCTGGTGTGTTTGGATATTCCATGTTTGTTTTGATGGGAGAATTGGGCTCCGATGGTGCCATGTAGTCTTGGTTTCTGTTGCTTGGGTTTCTGCGCTTGCCTCTCGCCATCAGATTATCTCTAGTGTTACTTTGTTCTGCTATTTCTGACAGTGGCTAGACTGTCCTATAAGCCTGTGTGTCAGGAGTGCTGTAGACCTGTTTTCCTCTCTTTCAGTCAGTTATGGGGACAGAGTGTTCTGCTTTCCGGTGTGTGGTTTTTCCTCTCTACAGGTCTTCAGCTGTTCCTGTGGGCCTGTGTCTTGAGTTCACCAGGCAGCTTTCTTGCAGCAGAAAAGTTGGTCTTACCTGTGGTCCCAAGGCTCAAGTTCGCTCGTGGGGTGCTACCCACGGGCTCTCTGCAGTGGCAGCAACCAGGAAGACCTGTGCCGCCGTTTCCGAGAGCTTCAGTGCACCAGGGTTCCAGATGGTCTTTGGCTTTTTCCTCTGGCGTCCGAGATGTGTGTGCAGAGAGCAGTCTCTTCTGGTTTCCCAGGCTTGTCTGCCTCTCTGAAGGTTCAGCTCTCCCTCCCACAGGATTTGGGTGCAGAGAACTGTTTATCCGGTCTGTTTCCTTCTGGTTCTGGTGGTGTCTCAGGCACAGGGGTCCTGCCGCTACTGGGCCCTCCCCCACGGGAGCCCAGAGGCCTTATACAGTTTCCTCTTGGGCCAGGGATGTGGGCAGGGGTGAGCAGTGTTGGTGGTCTCTTCCGCTCTGCAGCCTCAGGAGTGCCCACCTGACCAGGCGGTTGGGTCTCTCTCTCACAGGGTCTGGGGGGCAGAGAGCTGCTGCGGGCCGGGATCCGCGGGTGTGGGACTTCCGGTAAACACAGAACGTGCCCGGTTCTACAGGAATTCTGCTTCCGTGTGTCCCAAGCTCACCAGGCAGCTTTCTTGCAGCAGAAATGTTGGTCTTACCTGTGGTCCCGGGGCTCAAGTTCGCTCGTGGGGTGCTGCCCACGGGCTCTCTGCAGCGGCAGCAACCAGGAAGACCTGTGCTGCCGTTTCCGGGAGCTTCAGTGCACCAGGGTTCCAGATGGTCTTTGGCTTTTTCCTCTGGCGTCCGAGATGTGTGTGCAGAGAGCAGTCTCTCTGCCTTTATATTTTACTTGACCCTTTTCCCTTACTGCTTTTAATATTCTTTATTTGGTGCATTTGGTGTTTTGACTATTATGTCACAGGAGGAATTTCTTTTCTTGTCCAATCAATGTATTTGAAGTTCTGTAGGTTTCTTGTATGTTTATGGGCATCTCTTTCTTTAGGTTAGGGACGTTTTCTTTTATGATTTTGTTTAAGATGTTTACTGGTCCTTTGAGCTGGGGGTCTTCAATCTCTTCTATACCTATTATCCTTAGGTTTGATCTTCTCATTGAGTCCTGGATTTCCTGTATGTTTTGGACCAGTAAGTTTATTCGTTTTTCAGTTTCTTTGACTGTTGTTTCAATGATTTCTGTGGAATCTTCTGTTCCTGAGATTCTCTCTTCTATCTCTTGTATTCTTTTGGTGATGCTTGTATATACGGCTCCTTGTCTCTTTCTTTGGTTGTATATATCAAGGGTTGTTTCCCTGTGTCCTTTCTTTATTGCTTCTCTTTCCATTTTTAATTCCTTCACCCGTTTGATTGTGTTTTCCTGGAATTCTTTCAGAGAGTTTTGTGATTCCTCTCTATAGGCTTCTACTTATTTATTTATGTTTTCCTGTGTTTCTCTAAGGGAGTTCTTTATGTCTTTCTTGAAGTCCTCCAGCAACATGATCAAATGTGATTTTAAATCTAGATCTTGCTTTTCTGGTGTGTTTGGATATTCAGTGTTCGCTTTGGTGGGAGAAGTGGGCTCTGATGATGCCATGTAGTCTTGTTTTCTGTTGCTTCGGTTCCTGCACTTGCCGCTTGCCTCTTGCCATCAGGTTGTCTCTGGTGTTACCTTGTTCTGTTATTTCTGACAATGGTTAGTCTGTCCTATTGGCCTGTGTGTCAGGAGTGCTGTAGACCTGTTTTCCTGTTTTGTTTCAGCCAGTTATGGGACCAGATTGTTCTGCTTTTGGGCGTGTAGTCTTTCCTGTCTACAGGTCTTCAGCTGTTCCTGTGGGTCTGTGTCCTGAGTCCACCAGGCAGGTCGCTTGCAGCAGAAAAGTTGGTCTTATCTGTGGTCCCGCAGCTCAAGTTGCTCATGGGGGGGCTGCTTTTGAGCTCTCAGTGAGGGCGGCAACCAAGAGGGCCTGCACTGCCTTTTCCTGGAGACCCGGTGCACCGCTGTTCCAGATGGCATTAGGTGTTTTCCTCTGGAGTCAGAAATGTGGGCAGAGTGTAGTCTCTTCTGGCTTCCCAGGTGTGTCTGCCCCTCTGAAGGTTTAGCTCTCCCTCCTACAAGATTTGGGTGCAGAGAACCGTTGACTGGTTCGCCTCAGGTCCAGGTGGTGTCTGTACTGTGGGGGTCTGCCATTCGAGTCCTGTTTGGGGTTGTTAACTGTTCTTCCCTTGGTGATCTCTAAGGACTGGTGTCTCTATAGTGGAATACAGTGAGTAAAGTGTATCAGGCAAAAGAAAGGTGATATTCATCTGAATTCCCCTTCTGTTTCAGAATTGGAGCAGACAGACAGACCTTGGGCATCCTCTCTTCAGAAGGCCTGCCCCTGGCGGGATTTCCAGGAAGGCTGTATAGACAGATTTGTGATTCATCATTCCCACTTCAAGGCCTGAGACACTATGGCATTTACACAGCAGATTCAGCCAGAGCTGCAATCAGCCTCATGTCTACATGTGTTGCCTATCTTAAGATCACATAGCAGCCAAGCACCGACTCTACTCAAAAGAATCTCTGTGGTTTTAGACACTTCATTAGAGAAAACTGATTTCCCCTTTCCCTACAGGTATCAATTGCAAGTGACTTCTCAATTAGGGAGTAGAACTGAGTGTCCTCTTCCTACTCTCTGTGATGGGGTCCCATCTTGTTTGAACCTGTATTGTTTTTGTGCTTGTTTCCACTGTCTCAGTGAGTTCACATGTTTGTGCATCAGTCATGTTGTATCTGGAAAACACTGTTTTTATTTGGAATCATCCCTCACTTTTGGATCTCACAATCTTTTTGCTTCTGCCCTGCATAAATCTCTGATCTTCAAGGGTATGAGGAAGGCAATCCGTTTGAAACTAGGTACTCCAAAAAGACCAACACTGAATGCCTGGATATGATTGCCTAGAAATTTGTAGAAACTGTTGAAGTAGACTCCTGCAGAGACAAGCAGAATCCTTGTAAGAGAAACTTTACAGCAGAAAAGGTAAAAGAAACAAACCATAAGCATTGACATGGTCACAGGTGTGGGCATGTGAATGGAAAAGAGCATGGTCACACCTATTTGGGCTTAGAAACCCTGGAAGGTGGCAGGCTCATGACTTCCATCACACTCAGCATGATCATGGGTTGAAATTTTCAAAAAGACTCATTCCATAAGAGGTCTGGGCAAACTTGAGGAAGGACTGACACCTACTAGTGATTGAGCATGTATCCACTGCAATCAATTTGTTTACACTCTCTGGGAAATTGCACAAGCATCACCCCTATATTCCAGATTGAAAGTGGAGCCACAAACTACACCTTCTCATCAGAACCACTTGTTTCATAAGACATCACAATATGGTGGGGAATTTGAAATCATCCTACTATGAAAAAATATGCTGACTGGTGTTATAATGTTTATCTCTTTTGTTATTCTTGACTTTTATTTCTTGTTTTTTAATCTTCACTCATGCATATATATCTTTTTGTTTTAATTTTTATAATAAAATGTAATAAGCTAATTTAAGAACATCAAAGTTGGACATGACAAACCAAAACAAGGAAAATAGCCCGAGAGGGCACAAGAATCAGAGATCAAGTTTGCATACTCATGAATCCCATAAAAACACTAAACTAGAAACCATGATACATAAACCGAGGATGTGGTTTTAGCCCATGAAAGCCCTGAGAATTTTGCTTCAGTCTCTGTGAGTTCATATGAGGTTTGCTCACTTAATTTCGAGGGTCAGGTTTCTTGGTGTTTCTTATCCCCACTGGCTCTTATATTCTTTCTGCCTCATCTTCTGAAGTGTTTCCTGAGCTCTGAGGGGAGAGATTTGATGAAGACATGTCATGTCGGGCTGAGTGCTCCAAAGTTCTCTCTGTGTTTTTTCCCATCTGCTGGAGGAAGAAGTATCACTGATTATTGCACTGATGTATGAATATAACAGAATATAATTGGGAGTCATTATTAGTAAGATTTGTTTGTGTAGACCAGTATTATTTGCTTTGTTTTCTTTAGGCTCATGGGTCATCTAGTCTCTGAATCTTGGTCACACAAGCAGTGTCAGGTATGGGCTCTATCTTAGGGAGGGTACTTTAAATCAAATCACTATTAGTTGGTCATGCCCACAAGCTTCATGCCACTATTGGCATATCTTGGAAGTAAGAAACCACTGTAGATCAAAAGAGTTTGCAATATTTTTGTTTCTCTTTTGAGAATGTGTAGAGTACCTTCCTGCTTTATGTAGGCGTTAGCTTAACTTCTCCATGTTCAATGATTTCTGTGAGTGCTGTCTTCAGCACTGGAGCTTTGCTGTCAAACTTTGTGGAGAGCATCCTATTGTCTTGGCAATAACATATGTTGTTTGGGAATTTGAGTTGCACTGGAGCCTATAACCATGAAATGTTCTGTAACGCTCCAGAAATATTCCTTATCTGCTTTGTGAAAGCATAACTGCCTCGGATTGTTTCTGCAGTCTTGCTTGAAAGGATCTCCCATCCCACCTTGTGGTTTTGCCCTATAAAAAGGGAATTGAAAACTGGTTCAAGGATGGTCTCATGAGAACTTCCTTAGGGGGAGACAGCTGTAACGTGCACACAAATAAAACTTCAGAATTTTTTATTACTTTTTTACATTTCCCATGTTCTCCCTCCACAAGCCCCTCCAATCCCTCCCCTGTCACCTTTGCCTCTAAGACGGTGCTCCCACACCCACCCCTTCCTACCTCATACCTCTAGCATCAAGCAAATTCCCTGAGGCATCAAGCCTCAACAAGACCAAGTGCATCTTTTCCCAAAGAGGGCTGACATGGAAGTCCTCTCTTAGACATGTATTGGGGATCACAAATCAGGCCATGTATACTCTTTGGTTGGTGGCTAAGTTCCCTTAAGCTCTGAGGGTCCAATTTGTTGAAACTGTTGTTCTCCAATGGGTTTGTAATCCCCTTCAGCCTCTTCAGTCCTTCTCATAATTCTTCTATTAGGGTTTCTGGACTCAGTCCAATGGTTGAGTTTAAGTATCTGCATCTCTTTCAGGCAGCTGCTGGCAGAGCCTATCAGAAGACAGCCATAGGATGTTCCTGTCTGCAAGCACATCTTAGCATCAGCAATAGTGTCAAGATTTGGTATCTGCTCCTGGAATGGATCACAAAGTGGGCGGTCTTGGAATTGCCTTTTCTTCAGTCTCTGCTCCATTTCTTTGGTCCCTGCATTTCCTTCAGACAGGAACAATTCTGGTTTAAAAAATTTGAAGATGAGTGGGTTGCCCCATCCCTCAACTGAGAACCATGTTTATTTACTAGAGGTGCTCTGTTCAGGTTCTATCTCCCAGCTGATGTACATTTAGGCCAATGTCATCTCTATTCGGTCCTGGGAGCCTCCCTCATTCCTAGTGTCTGGAATGTTCTAGTGGTTCTCCCCACTCCCCACCCCACACTGCTGCATATTACTATTCAATCTCATGGCCCTCTGGGCTTCTCTTCTGTTTTATTCCTACACGTGACCTGCTCCACCCTTTTTCCTCTTCCTCCCTTCTCTCATCCATGTCCTCCCCTTTCTCTGCCTCCTGTGATTCTTTTGTTCCCCATTCAGAGCTGATTGAAATATCCACACTTGGACCTTGCTTTTCATTAAGCTTCATATGGTTTTTGAGCTGTATCATGGGTATTCTGTACTTTTGGGCTAATGACCACTTATCAGTGAGTACAAACAATGTATATCCTTTTGGGTCTGTGTTACCTCACTCAAAATGATATTTTCTAGTTCTATCCATTTGCCTGCAAAGTTTGTGATGTCCTCATTTTTAATAGCTAATTAATATTCCCTTGTGTAAATGTACCACATTTTTTGTATCCATTCTTCTGATGAGGGACATCTAGGTTATATCCAGCTTCTGATTATTATAAATACTGCTGTTATGAACATAGTAGAGCATGTGTCCTTCTTATATGTTGGAGTATCTTTTGGGCATATGTCCAAGTGTGGTATAGTTGGGTCTTCAGGTAGAACTATTTCTAACTTTCTGAGGAGTGGTCAGATTGATTATCGAAGTTATACCAGTTCTCAAAACTACCAGCAATGGAAGAGTGTTCCTCGTTCTTCTCATCCTCGCCAGCATCTACTGTCACTTAAGGTTTTGATCTTAGCCTTTTTGATTGGTTTAAAGTGGAATTTCAAGGTTGTTTGGATTTTCATTTCAATGATGACTAAAAGGTGTCGAATGTTCCTTTAGGTGCTTCTCAGCCAGTTGAGATTTGCCACTTGAAAATTCTCTGTTTAGATCTGTACCCCAATTTGAATAGTTATATCGGGTTTTCCAGAATCTGACTTCTTAAATTCTTTGCATATTTTGGATATTAGGCCTCTATTGGATATAGGGTTAGTAAGATTTTGTCATATTGCCATTGTCCTTTGCCTTACAGATGCTTTTCAGTTTCATGAGATCCCCTTTGTCAGTTGTTGATCCTAGAGCCTGAACTATTGTTTTGTTCTGGAAAATTCCCCCTGTGCCAGGGTGTTTACACTCTTTCCCATTTTCTCTTCTATTAGATTCAGTTTATCTGGATTTGTGTGGAATTCCTTGATCCACTTGGATTTGAGCTTTGTACAAGTAGACAAATAATACATCAATTTCCATTTTCTACATGCAGACTGCCAGTTAGACAGCACTACACACAGAAGGGGGATGATAAAAAGGGAGGAAGGTAGGGAAACAGAATTTTCTTAGGCCCTGATGACACACAATATAGGAAGTCATGCATAACTTTTGTGACTCTGGTGTTGACAATGTAGTGTTGTCTGCCACAGGAGGACACAATTGCTTCAAGAACAAATTTTGACATCATGAAAAAAGAAATATTGTTTCCTTGTATTTACAGTGTGACTTTTTCCTCACTGCATTTATTTTGTTAAGTTACATGCTGGCCACAGTTATAAAAACATTGCCAGGGCACTGTATGCATGCACAAAATCCTGACTCAGTAAATTGACTGGATTAAAAAATTATGTAGACTGAAAACATTGGACCAAAGTTGAGAATCAATTTCAACCATGAACTTTAGACTCCCTGGTTCTTTTTTTTTGTTTGTTATTTTTTGTTTGTTTGTTTGTTTTTTTTAATGTTACTTTTTTTTTTATTAACTTGAGTATTTCTTATTTACATTTCGAGTGTTATTCCCTTTCCCGGTTTCCAGGCAAACATTCCCCTAACACCTCCCCCTCCCCTTCTTTATGGCTGATCTCCTCCCCATCCTCCCCCCCCCATTGCCGCCCTCCCCCCAACAATCACGTTCACTGGGGGTTCAGTCTTAGCAGGACCAAGGGCTTCCCCTTCCACTGGTGATCTTACTAGAATATTCATTGCTACCTATGAGGTCAGAGTCCAGGGTCAGTCCATGTATAGTCTTTAGGTAGTGGCTTAGTCCCTGGAACCTCTGGTTGCTTGGCATTGTTGTTCATAAGGGGTCTCGAGCTCCTTCAAGCTCTTCCAGTTCTTTCTCTGATTCCTTCATCGGGGGTCCCGTTCTCAGTTCAGTGGTTTGCTGCTGGCATTCACCTATGTATTTGCTGTATTCTGGCTGTGTCTCTCAGGAGCGATCTACATCCGGCTCCTGTCGGCCTGCACTTCTTTGCTTCATCCATCTTGTCTAATTGGATGGCTGTATATGTATGGGCCACATGTGGGGCAGGCTCTGAATGGGTGTTCCTTCAGTCTCTGTTTTAATCTTTGCCTCTCTATTCCCTGCCAAGGGTATTCTTGTTCCCCTTTTAAAGAAGGAGTGAAGCATTCACATTTTGGTCATCCGTCTTGAGTTTCATGTGTTCTAGGCATCTAGGGTAATTCAAGCATTTGGGCTAATAGCCACTTATCAATGAGTGCATACCATGTTTGTTTTTCTGTGATTGGGTTACCTCACTCAGGATGATATTCTCCAGTTCCAACCATTTGCCTACGAATTTCATAAAGTCATTGATTTTGATAGCTGATTAATATTCCATTGTGTAGATGTACCACATTTTCTGTATCCATTCCTCTGTTGAAGGGCATCTGGGTTCTTTCCAGCTTCTGACTATTATAAATAAGGCTGCGTTGAACATAGTGGAGCACGTGTCTTTTTTATATGCTGGGGCATCTTTTGGGTATATGCCCAAGAGAGGTATAGCTGGATCCTCAGGCAGTTCAATGTCCAATTTTCTGAGGAACCTCCAGACTGATTTCCAGAATGGTTTTACCAGTCTGCAATCCCACCAACAATGGAGGAGTGTTCCTCTTTCTCCGCATCCTCGCCAGCATTTGCTGTCACCTGAGTTTTTGATCTTATCCGTTCTCACTGGTGTGAGGTGAAATCTCAGGGTTGTTTTGATTTGCATTTCCCTTATGACTAAAGATGTTGAACATTTCTTTATGTGTTTCTGAGCCATTCAGCATTCCTCAGCTGTGAATTCTTTGTTTAGCTCTGAACCCCATTTTTAATAGGGTTATTTGTCTCCCTGCGGTCTAACTTCTTGAGTTCTTTGTATATTTTGGATATAAGGCCTCTATCTGTTGTAGGATTGGTAAAGATCTTTTTGCAAACTGTTGGTTGCTGTTTTGTCCTAACCACAGTGTCCTTTGCCTTACAGAAGCTTTGCAGTTTTATGAGATCCCATTTGTCGATTCTTGATCTTAGAGCATAAGCCATTGGTGTTTTGTTCAGGAAATTTTTTCCAGTGCCCATGTGTTCCAGATGCTTCCCTAGTTTTTCTTCTATTAGTTTGAGTGTATCTGGTTTGATGTGGAGGTCCTTGATCCACTTGACTCCCTGGTTCTTACACCCTGATACAGAGAGGAAGCCTAACTCAAAAAATTAGAAGGGAGGAAAGAAGCTTTCTATTCATGATTATGATTGGGTCACTTGAGAAAAATTCTTCTCTAGACAAGGTGCTCTAGTTATCTCAGGAAGGAAGTCTGGCTTAATATAGTAGTAAAACAACATTTTCTGTTAGTATTTAAATATCATAAATTAGCAATAATTTTCAAAGCTAGAAAAGATAATGAAAGTTACATATAAACATATAAAGAGTGAACTGAGAACAGGATACCCAATGGTGGAGCTAGAGGAAGGATTAAAGGAGCTAAAGGGGTTTTCAACCCCATAAGAACAACAATATCAACCAACCAGAACTCCCAGGGAATAAACCATCACCTACAAGTACACACGGACAGATCTATGGCTCCAGCTGCCTATTTAGCAGAAGATAGCCTTGTTGGCACCAGTGGGAAGAGAAGCCCCTGTTCCTGCCAAGGCTCGATGCCTCAGTCTAGGAAAATGCCAGTGTTGGGAGGCAGGAAGTGATGGGTGAGGAAACACCCTCAAAGTAACAGAAGGATGGGTTATAGGATTGGGGGTTTATGGACTGGAAATCAGGAAATGGGATAACATTTGAAATGTAAATAAAATCATCCAAGAAAAAAGAAAAAAGAACATAAATTGACACTTCATGTTTGAACTGTGGTATCTACATCAGTTTTAGCTGACTAATTTGTAATTTAGAGGATGTGGCAGAATTTTTTATTTATTTTTTACTTATTCACTTTACATCCCACTCACTGCCCCCTCTCAAGTCTCCCCTTACTACTCTCCTTTCCCCATTACCTCCTTCAGTGTGGGTAGGGTCTCCTCCTGAAGACCTTGGCTCTTCAGGTCTCTGTGAGGCTAAGCAGTTCCTCTTTCACTGAGGCTAGACAAGGCAGCCCAGTTCAAAGAACATATCCCACAGAGAGACAAAAGCTTCTGGGAAGGTCATGTTCCAGTTATTTAGGGCCCACGTGAGGACCAAGCTGTGTATCTTCTACATATGTGCACGGAGGCCTAGGTCCATCTGTGTGTTCTTTGGTTGGTCAATCAGTCCTTGAGAAACCCAAGGGTCCAGGTTAGATGATTCTTCTGGTCTTCCTGTGAATTCCTCTTTCCTTAGGATCCCTAGTCCTTTCCCCTATCCTTCCATAAGAGTCCCTAAGTTCCATCCACTGACTGGTATTGGTACTGGATCTTTCTGAGTCAGCCTAGGGGTGGAGCTTCTCAGAGGGCATCCTTGCTTGACTTCTGCATGCAAACATAACAGAGCATCATTAATAGTATAATGGATTGGTTCTTACACATGGGATGGGTCTCAAGTTGGGTTGGTTATGGTTTGACCATTCCCTCAAGTCTCTGTTCCATTCCTCATATCTGCATTTCTTACATACAAGATACATTTTGGGTTGAAAGTTTTGTGGGTGTGTTGTCTCTGTCACTCCACTGGAGTTCCTTCTTGGCTACAGCAGGTGGCCTTGTCAGGTTCTATATCCCCAAATTTGTCAGTCACAGCTTACATCACTGCCATTGATTCTCGGGCACCTCTCTTATCCAAGGTCTCTGTCTTCTCCTTGAGATGCATCTCACCACCTTATCCTTTTCAGTTGCAGATTTTCATTTATTATGTGTGGCCTTCTAGCCTTCTCTCCTGTCATTTCCCACACCTGTTCCTGAACTCCTTCATTCCCCACCACTTCCTGCTCTCCCTTTCACATCCCTCCGTGATCTGCCTCTTTTGACTGTTTTATTCCCCCTTTTAAATGAGACTCAAGCATTCTCTCCTGCGCTTTCTTCTTGTTTAGGTTGATTGGGTGGGTCTATGGAGTATAGCATGGTAACAGTATTTTATGGCTAATGTCCACTTATAAGTGAATATACACTGTTCATGACCTTTGGGACTGGAATACTTCACTCAGGATGATATTCTCAAGTTTCATTCATTTGTCAGCAAAATTCATGATTCTTGGTGTATAAAAACTGAATAATATCCCATTGTATAGTTGTACCACATTTTTTTATTTGTACCTCAGTTTAGGAACATCTAATTTGTTTCCAGTTTCAGGTTATTATGAATAAAGCTAATACGAACATAGTTAAGCCAGTATGATAATGAAATGAATGTTGGGTATATGCCCAAGTGTGGTATATCAGAGTATTGAAGTAGAACTATTCCTAGGTTTCTGAGAAACCAGAAGATAATTTCAGAAGTGGTTGTACAACTTTGCACTCCCACAAGCATTGAAGAAGTGGTCCCCTTGTTCAACATCCTCACCGTCATGTGGTATCTCCTTAATTTTTGATCTTAGTCATTCTGATGGGTATAATATTGAACCTCAGAGTTGTTTTGATTTGCATTTCCCTGATGACTAAGGAATTTGAGCATTTCTATAAGTGCTTTTTGGTTATTTGAGATTCTTCTATTGAGAATTCTCTGTTTAGTTCTGTACCCCAATATTTTGAATTGGGTTATTCCAGTTGTTGGTATCTAACTTCTTGAGTAAACTTTGGATATGAGCTTTCTGTCAGATGTAGGCTTGGTGAAGATCCTTACCCAACATGAATACTACTGTTTTGTTCTATTGACAATGTCCTTTGCTTTACAGAAACTTTGCAGTTTCTTGAGGTCCCATTTATGAATGGATGATCTTAGAGCCTGAGCCACTGTTGTCCTATGCAGCAAATTGTTACCTGTACTGGTGCTTTTAAGGGTATGTCATACTTTCTTCTAAGAGATTTATAGTAGTCCTTTATCTACATGGACTTGTATTTTGTAAAGGGTGATAAATGTGGATCTATTTTCATTCTGCAACCTGTAGACATCCAGTTAGACCATTTGTTGAAGATGCTTTCTTTTTTGCATTGTATGCTTTGGACTTCTTTATCAAAAATAATGTGACCATATATGTGTGGGTTTATTTCTGAACCTTTTATTCAATTCCATTAATCAACATGTATTTCTCTGGACCAATATTATGCAGTTTTTTTATTGAATATTTGTATTTACGTTTCAAATATTATTCAATTTCCTGGTTTTCCATTCATAAGCTCCATATCCCATCTCTGCCATCTTCCTCATCTAGGGAAGATCCCCAAACAACCCTCATTTCTGCCTCTGCCCCCATATATACATTTTCCTACAATGGGGCATCCAGCCTTGGCAAGACCAACAGCTTCTCATCCCATTGATATCCAACAAGAGTACTCTCAACTACAGATGCAGCTGGAGCCATGGGTTTGTCCATGTGTATTCTTTGGATGGTGGTTTAGTCCATGTGAGGTTTGGTTGGTTGGTATTGTTGTTCTTGTGGGGTTGCATGTCCCTTGAACACCTTCAATCCTTTCTCTAACTTATCCAATGGGGGCCCCATTTGCAGTTCAATGGTTTGCTGCTAGCACTGGCCTCTGTATTTGTCATGCTCTGGCAGAGCCTCTCAGGAGACATCTATATCAGGCTCCTGTCAGCGTGCACCTCTTGGAACACACAGTAGTGACTGGGTTTGGTGGCTGTATGTATATGTATGTATGCTGGATATCCTGGTGGGGCAGACTCTGAAGGCCCATTGCTTCAGTCTCTGCTCCAAAGTTTGTCTCCATAAACCCTCCTATGACTATTTTTGTTCCCCTTTTTAAGAAGGACTGAAGCATGCACACTTTGGTCATCCTTCTTCTTGAACTACATGTGCTCTTGGATAATTCGAGCTTTTGGGGGTAATATCCACTTATCAGTGAGTTCATACCATGTGTAGTATTGTGATTGGGTTACCTCACTCAGGATGATGTTTTCTAGTTCCATCCATTTGCCTATGAATTTCATGAAGTCATTGTTTTTGTATAGCTGAGTAGTATTACATTGTGTAGAAATACCACATTGTCTGTACCATTCCTCTGTTGAAGGATATCTGGGTTGTTTCCAGTATCTGACTATTACGAATAAGGCTGCAATGAACAGAGTGGAACATGTGTCTTTCTTTTATGTTGGGGCATCATTTGGGTATATACTCAGGAGTGCTATAGCTTGGTCTTCAGGTAATGCAATGTCCAATTTTCTCAGGAACTTCCAGACTGATTTCCAGAGTGGTTGTACCAGTTTATAAATCCACCAACAATGGAGAAGTGTTCCTCTTTCTCCACATCCTTGCCAGCATCTGTTGTCACCTAAGTTTTCGATCTTAGCCATTCTGGCTAGTGTAAGGTAGAATCTCATAGTTGTTTTGATTTCCATCTCGCAGATTACAAGGATGTTGAACATTTCTTTAGGTAATCCTCATCCATTCCCTATTCCTTAGCTGAGAATTCTTTGTTTAGCCCTGGCCTCCACTTTTAATAGGGTTATTTAATTCTCTGGAGTCTATTCTCTTGAGTTCTTTGTATATTTTGGTTATCAGTCCTCTATCGGATGTAGGGTGGGAAAAGATTTTTTCCCAATCAATTGGTTGCTGTTTTGTCCTAATGACAGTGTCCTTTGACTTGAAGAACCTTTGTAACTTTATGAGGTCCTATTTGTTGATTCTTCTATAAAATTGTCCATTTTATCCAGATTTTCCAGTTTTGTTGAATATAGGCTTTTGTAGTAGGATCTGATAATTTTTTTGAATTTCCTTAGATTCTGTTGTTATGTCTCCCTTTTCATTTCTGATTTTGTTACTTTGGATATACTCTCTGTGTCCTCTGGTTAGTCTAGCTAAGTGTTTATGTATCTTGTTGATTTTCTCAAAGAATCAGCTCCTGGTTTTGCTGATTCTTTGTATAGTTCTTTTTGTTTCTACTTGGTTGATTTTAGCTCTGAGTTTGATTATTTCCTTACTTCTACTTCTCTTGGGTATATTTGCTTCTTTTTGTTCTAGAGTATTTAGGTGTGCTATCAAGCTGCTGATGTATGCTCTCTCCAGTTTCTTTTTAGAGGCACTCTGAGCCATGAGTTTTCCTTTTAGTACTGCTTTCATTGTGTCTTATTGTGTGTGGGTATGTTGTTCCTTTATTTTCATTAAATTCTAAAATGTCTTTAATTTATTTCTTTATTTCTTCCTAGACCAAGTTATCATTGAGTAGAGCTGCAGTTTTTATTTTTATCACTCTGTGGTACAACTTGAAGTCATGATTTGTGATTTTTCCTAAAATTCTTTCCTTTTTCAGGGTTGTTTTGAATATCCTAGGGTTTTTTCTTCTTTGTTTTTTGTTTATTTGTTTGTTTGTTTGTTGCCTTTTTTCCATATGAAGTTGAGAATTGCTCTTTGAAGATATATAAAAGAATCGTGTTGTAATTTTGATGGGGATTGCATTGAATCAGTAGATAGCTTCAGGTAAAAAGGCCATTTTCACTATGCTAATCCTATCTTTCTGTGCGCATGGAAGATCTTTCTATCTCTTGATATCTTCTTTGATTTCTTTTCTCAGTGACTTGAAGTTCTTGTCATACAAATATTTCACTTGCTAGGTTAGAGTTACAGAAGATATTTTATATTTTGCTGATATTGTAAAAATTGTTGTTTTCCTAATTTCTTTCTCAACTAGTTTATCATTTGCATAAAGGAGGGCTACCAATTTCTTATAGTTAACTTTGTTTCCAGCCACTTTGGTAGAGCTGTTTATCATCTGTATCTGTTCTCTCATAGAATGTTTGGAATTGCTATTGTATACTATCATCCATGATTAGAGATAATTTGACTTCTTTTACAATTTGTATATGCTTGTTGATTGTTTTATCATGGTTTTTGTTGAATTTTCCCCATATGTTTTTATATTATTTATCAGGAGAGGTAGTTTTGCATCTTCTTTTACAATTGCTATGATTCAAGGAATTTTCTTTCTTCATTATAAATCCCTTCAATCCTAGCACTTAGGAGGCACAAACAGATGGTGTCTTTGAGTTTAAGGCCAACCTGGTCTACATAGTGATTTCCAGGCTAGCCAAAGATATTCACTATGTCAACAGATTGTCTTAAAATGTTTTTTCTTTTTGAAAAAAAATGCATTGGTTAGTTTTGATGCAGGCAATATTTCCACACTGGTATTGTCTTCTACACAGCAAAGAAGAAACTGGGTAAAGGAAAATGTGGGTGATACCCAAATATTGCAATATCTCATTGTGCAACTTTGGCTCTTCTAGAACTCACTATGTAGACCACTCTGGCCTTGAATTCATAAGGATCCATGTACCTCTTCTTCCCAAGTGTGGGTGATCTAAACAACTATGTCTTGATTTTTTCTTGCTAATCATAAATGATTTTAATCTCTCTCTCTCTCTCTCTCTCTCTCTCTCTCTCTCTCTCTCTCTCTCTCTGCGTGTGTGTGTGTGTGTGTGTGTGTGTGTGTGTGTGTGTGTGTGTGTTATGTGTTTTGCCTATGCCAATGTCTAGTTCCTATAGAGGAAAAAGGAGAGTATCCCCAGGAACTGTAGTAAAACAATACTCCTTCCAGGTAAAGATCTGAAGGCATTCAAAATAGAAGGAAATCTTCTTTACAAAATAAAGGCTATGGTTAACAAACACAGTACTAATCAGCTACAGATCATACAGAATGGGAGAAATTCTAAGCATTTCTCATAAAATCAAGAATAAAAAGGGTGTCTGTCTTTTCTATTCACATTGAATACAGAGCTTTAGTAATAAAACAAGAGAAAAAATAAAAAGAATACAAATAGGTAAATAATAGGCCAGCATATCTTTATTTGCAGATGCCATGATTCTCTGAGTCCCACATCCTAAAACTTCACCCCATTTAGATTTTCTAAAAAGTCCAGCAAAGTATCAAGATACAAATTTATATTAAAATATTGCTTATCCACTAAACAGGATAACAATTATATTGAGAAATAAATAAGGAAACATTCCTAAAAAACAAATTCAAACAAAACCACTGAAACTAACCAAGAAAGTGAAAGACTTCAAGAAAAACATACTTTAAAGCACTGAAGAAAACTGAAATTAAAGTAGGCACCAGAATATTGAAAGACCTCTTATCCTCACTTATCGGAGGAAATACTATTTTAAAATCAACTATTGTACTAAAAGTATTCTACAGGTTCATAGTAACCCAAATACAATTTCCAGTGACATCTTTCACACTATTAAAATAAGCAACATTAAAACAAAATTAATATTAAAAGATATTTATTAGTATTTATTAAAATTAACTTTTGATAATGATAAATTGCAATTGTAAGGTGTACATGGTGAAAATAGAATCAAATCTGCCATGGAGAACTACAGGAATGATGGGAGGGGAACATGAGATTTGCTCAACATGGTTAGGTACTTATATGAAGATATTTTGAAAAGAGAAAAGATACAGTGTTCCCCTGTCTCTATTTCAGTGCTAAGGAGTGATGGCAATACAGAAAATAAGTGTCCTGCACTTGACCTCAAATTGAAATTCATAAGGCTTCACTTGAAGTTAGAAACTGGCCTTCTGGAAACACTAAGTCATATTTTTCCAAACACTTTTATGCAGAATGAATATAGAATTATAATAAGAAGATTTGGATGCTAAAGTTATTCATAGAGACAATCACATCTCTCTCTCTCTCTCTCTCTCTCTCTCTCTCTCTCTCTCTCTGAAAATTTAACAATGTATAATTAAAAATATAAATTTATATTTACAACATAGCAAGGAATTAACACAAGGCTAACAATGAGGCTTCCCTCTTGAGAACTGCAATGGAGGAAACATGCTTGAAGTAGGGAAAGAGGTAGCTTTAACCATTGTCATATTTTTTAAACAAAGTGGCAAAAAAGATTATATAATGAAACGTTTTTAATGAGTTTATGAGAGTGTATGACACTTCTTCCATGTATTTATAAATCATAATCAAGTAATAGATTTGTATTTTTGGAGAGATTGGATAATGGATAGTCTCCATTAAACATGTATTGATTGCTACAGTCTGCCCATTTAGAAAATTACATTTGAATGTCTGAACATTAATTAGTAGCATATATTGGATGAACAGCTCCTTAATCTTTTGGATAAGCTCCAACCAAGATGTGAGATTTCTCCCATCCACCTGGAACTACTCCTGAAGTATTCTATCTGTCTGTCAGTACTATGCTTGGCTTGCACCATGGTGGTACATGGCTGCAAGACAGAAACTGGATCTAGAAAACAGGGGTTACTTTCTACTCATGGTGTCAAACTTCCTAGTAACTTTTCAGAGTGTACTGTCTTCCTCTTTAACATTGTAAAACCCCATGAGTATATAGTTTCAGACACTTTTAGCACAAGTGTTTTTATGCCCATCAAGCAAACTTTATGTTACGCACATCATAGCAGATTCCAGTGGAATTTTCTCTAATGTTTTTATGGCCAAATAGAAGTAATTCAGTATAGTATTGTATAAGTTTAAATAAATGGAAGTTAAGTAATAATTGAGACTCAAAATAGCCTAAGAATACCTTAAAATATTCTTGGCATTGCAGTGGTGCAATATTTCAGTTTGCAAACATTCACTTGACTTTAAAACTATGAATGTCATAAATATTCTAGAGTATAAACAAACTATTTTGATTATGTAGTCCTCACTGAGCATGTGTTTGACTATGGCTGAATAGTGACTCCCCTCACTGTTGCAAGCTACAACTTAAGTTTGCCCTTGGCATCATCTGGCAGTTACGTTTAAAGCAATTTCTTGACTAGATAAAAACGAGTACATGAAAAGCCACATAGTCTAAGATGCATGAATTGACAATTATCCATGCCCTGTTGAATCATTGGTCTTAAACCTCATCTCTTTGCTCACATCTAACTTCAGAAAAAATCCCTGCTTAAGAATAGAATCCAATACATGTGAATGATATCGGCTTTCACTAGGTGAACCTGTGGAAGACAATGTGAAGCTCCCAACTCTGCTAAAGAACAGCAAGAACTCCATGAAGGCAGGCTGTTTTCTCAGAGACCCTCTACTTACTTATGTGTTGGATATCCCAGGGTAAACCTGTCTGTGTTTCCCCTGGGACTCTGGCTAAGCTCTCATCCATGCTGTTCCGCCTGAGCATAGGAAAGTGCAGAAAATGCTCCCAATCTCTGATATTTAAATTACATGTTGTCTTCTTGGTGAGGCCCTTTAAATCAGAAACCATGAGCTTTCTGTAGCAGAACTCATGGATGCTTTAAAATTAATTTGTACTGAATATAACTGCATAGGACTAACAGAGAAGAAGCACATTTTAAAACATCTATTACTTTTATTTTCACACAAATGATTTTTTCTTATTCTTACCCTTAATCCCTTGCAGTCCTCATGCACTATGTTTAAAATGTGAGAACAGTGATTTAAAGAAGCATCTAGTAGACATAGCTGAAGCCTCCTCTAGTTGGCAACTATCTAACCTGTGATGGATAGTTTTGTACCCTGTGTCTGGTCATCTCAAATGACAGCAGGGATATTGTATTAAATAGCAGTTGCCCTTGTTGAGAGAAATACATTGACTTCAAACCACTCTTTTGAATTTTTATTTCTACACAGTTCATTTTACACAAACCACAATAAATTCCTTTGCCTTAAAGAGGAAGTCATTTAAAGATCTTCTTTCTAGAATGGCCACCTGACCTCATTAGGATAACATAGCATTTGGGAAGAAATATGCAGCCCAATAGTGTAGAACTAGAGGCCAGAATTGAAAGGATTTCCACAGCCACCATGGTTTTGCCTTTGGAGCTCAGGTAAGTGGGTACAAAAGAAATCCACACACTGCAGAAAACCAGCATGCTGAATGTGATTGTTTTTGCCTCGTTGAATGTGTCTGGCAGCCTTCTTGCCAGGAAGGCAATAAGCAAGCTGAGACTGGCCAGAAAGCCCAAGTAGCCCAGAACACAATAGAAGGCAAGGGTGGAGCCCTCGTTACACCAGAGGATGATTTGCCCAAACTCTGACTGCATGTCGACATCAGGGAAAGGGGGATACGTTCCCAGCCAGACTGCACAGATGCACACTTGAATGCTGGAACCACAGCAGACTATAGCATTTGAGACTCGGGTCACCATCCATGTTTGTAAGGTGCTTCCTGGTTTGATGACTTTGAAGGCCACAACCACAATGAAGGTCTTTGCTAAGATAGCAGAAATGGTAATAGAAAATACAACCCCAAAAATCATTTGTCTCAAGATACAAGTGACTGTTGTAGGTTGACAAATGAATATCAATGAGCAAAAGAAGCAGAGCATTAGAGAAACCAGGAGGAGATAACTGAGATTTCTGTTATTTGCTCTGACAATGGGTGTGTCCCGATAGTGGATAAATAATCCTAAAATCATGGCTGAAAAGGCAAATAAACTAATGGCCACAGAAACCAAAACTGCTCCTAGAGGATCTTCACAGGACAAAAATGCTGTAATTTTAGGGAGACACTGATTCCTCTGCTTATTTGGATACTGATCTTCAGGGCACTTGATGCATTGATCCATATCTGAAAGGGAGATGGATAATTTATAATATTTCTGTGGTGAGTCCATGAATGAACATTTGAGATGTATATCTTGAGTTGAAACATTGTTGAATTCTGAAGGAAATGTCCCTGGCTATATTTACTGAACCATAGTACTGAAAAACAATAGATGAATTAGTTAATTTTTCTTTCATGAGAGAAAAATATACACTTGATTCCATAAGATATTCAGAAAGTGAGTGGACTTGAATAATATGAAGGAGTCAGAAATCTAGAAATTAAATGAGAAAAAAATCAACAATGTGAAATTTATAATTGATTACATATGAAAGGAAGAGAAAAATACACTTTAAAGCTTTTAGTTTTTCCTTCCATTTTGTACATTTTCTTCATTAAAACTTTTTATTGGTTGAGAATATCATACATGCATATAATATGTTTTGACCAAACCCACAACCAATTTCTTTGCCCTTCATTTCTTTCTCTCTCCACTTCCAACAATTGTTCCTCCCAACTTTATCTTTTCTAGATTTTTTTAACCCACTGCATTTACTCACTTCATCATGTCTATATGGATATAGGACCATCTTCCATAACATGGTTAGCCTATCAGGATCATATATCTGAAGAAAACTGACTCTTTCTTTTAATTTCCAATGTACATTTATTACATGCATTTATGTTATTTTAATTTGCTATACTTTTACAGAAAAATGTAGTAAATTTCTTCACATGGTGTCCTTTTTAAAAAATATATGGGTAGAAGCAAATCTTTATATGTTGAAGACAAATGCAGTGGATTTCAAAGTCTTATTCATTAAGCTTAGATGTCATTCACTCTGAAGGGCACTTGCATGGGACCCTTCTTTAATTACAAAAATAAATACTGCAAGTCACAGTACTATGAACCTGCAATTCTAGTACTCAGAAGACAGAAACAGGAAGATTACCAGCCAGCCTGGTCTATATAACACATCCCAAGCCAGACAAAAATTTCACAGTGAGGCCTTATCTCAAAAGAAGAGAAGAGTAGAGAAGAGAAGAGAAGAGAAGAGAAGAGAAGAGAGGAAATGAGAGGAGAGGAGAGGAGAGGAGAGGTGAGGAGAGGAGAGGAGAGGAGAGGAGAAAAGAAGAGAAAAGAAAGAAGAAGGAAGAAAAACATTACATGTTCAACTGTGAGTTTGTATTGTCACAAAAAAATACCAGTCAACTATTGTACAGTCTATACTGCTAATTTCTCTTCTTGTTTAGAAGAGGTTCAAACTTGTTTTTCCAGTGGTATACATAAGTTGTTTTGAGGGATAGGGGTTTCTTCATGATCATTAACCAAATTCACTGTGCCTGTCAGTTCTGTTCACTTTCCCCTTTGATTTTGAAGAATATATTCTTTGACATGAGCAGCTAGACACTGGTGGTTTGAAGAAAAATGGTACACAGAAAATAAAACTGGTTGAATTAGTACTGTAAGGGTGTGTGATTTGTGAAGAATGATAACCCAGACTCAAATAGTGTATAACAGCGAAGAGCATTTGTTTTGCAGAGAACCTAAATGTATGGGTCTACCATACTTCAGGATGGAAGGTAGATGTATGGACTCTTCAGGGACAATTGAAAGTTTGTTAGGGTAGGAGTTGGTGACTTCACTTTCTTTCACTTGATTGCATGGCTCTATTTCAAGCTGTATGGATGCCTTTGTGAAGATACTGGGGGATTTTGGAGACTTTTGCTAATTTGGCTAAACCTCAGTGGTTTGGTAGCTTCCATACTCCTGATTGACTGCTTATGAGATGGGCTCAGGTTAGGTGGTAGGGCAGCTACCAATGACTGCCCATGAAGGGTGATTTTTTTTTCTGGAATTGACTTGTTTTGGACTTTTGAAATTCTGGATAATAGGAACTTGGGTCTAGATTTCAAAACTGCCAGCTTGTTATGGAGTCATCCTTGATCTGGATAACTCCATCCTCTTATTCCTACCTCTGATTTGTATTTGAATAGAATCATTTCTCCATCACATTTTTATCCCAAAGTCTTAGTCACAAGCTAAGTGGTCAATTGTGGCCTACATATGTCCAAAATATGGCCCTTTTTGAATTAGCATATTAGCCTGCAAGGTGGCATAATGGATGTCAATTTTTGTAATAATTGACTTTTATGTGCTCTGGGGATGCTATCCAACTAGAATCAATTTCAAGAAAATGTGACATCTGGATAATCAGAGTGCAATGGGAGGAGCATCCCTGAATATCACTCACACCTTTGCATATCACTCACAACTTTCCACATCTTACTCACCCTCTGGGATCCCTCAGTTCTTAGTTGTACAATCATCTCTTGCTAGGATACAATACTAGGAATGCATAATGTGAACTCCCACACAAATCAAAATAATTCCAAAGGAAAAGTATTAACTTTACCTATAGTTTAAGGTTTGCATGGACCACTAACAGTTTGGGGAATACACAGAGCCCTACATTTGACCATTGCTCATAATCTAGGGTATACAGGGAGTAATAACTTTAATCTTTCCTATTGGTACAGCAGTAACATAACCATTGGTGAAAAATAGGGCTACAAAGCAAAAAATTGAACTCAAAACAGATATTTAGAAGACAAAGCAGGTCCAACTGCAGGAGCACACTCCTGTGCTCTTAGTCACCAAGAAAGCTGAGCCTGGAAGATTGCTGGAGCCCAAAGGTTTGAGACAAATCTGGGTAAACCAACCCACCAACCAATAAAGAAACAACCAACAGTAACAAAAATGACTGGGTCAAACTCCAGATTTGTCATTGTCTGCTTGGATTTGAAGATAGGGTTTATCTGTGCATCCTTGGCTGTCATGGAATTCACTCCATAGACCAGGTTAGCCTTGAAAGTAGAGTTCGACATATTGAGTGCTGAGACTAAAATCCTGTGCAACCTCCTCCCAGCAAGAACTTGTTTTAAAGTACTATGAGTTAGGTATATAAATGTAACAGTGTCGTCAGACTTGGTGTTACTCACCCCTGTCCCATTTGAATCATTTCCACATTCAGAACCATTCCTAGAAATTTCCAGATTCAGAACCATTTCTAGAAATTTCCACATTTAGAAGCTTTTCCAGAAACTTCCACATTCAGAATCATTTTGTAAATACCTGTTTCATTTGCAATCTCTCCATCTGGACATGGGAGACAATCAAAACAACAGGAGGGTTTCCCTTCAACAGGTGTTTTCCTAAATCCAAGTGGACAACTTTGACTGCAAAGAGACAAAGGAATCTGTAGAGGAGACATGGGAGAAGGGAAGGCTGTCAATTCATGACACTCAGTATTAGCATCCAGATGGTAAATTTCAGCAGGACATCTGTGTACTGTAATAACCAAGAACTACTGTGCTTTTAGAGAATGTGAAACCAAAGGATCTGTTTCTCTCTTCCTTTTTTTTGAATTCTTGCTTATTTTAAAATTTCAATTAGCTTTTATTTTTATTATATTTTATATAATATATTTTATTATATTTAAAACAATTGTAAACTTTGAATATAGTTTGATCATAACTTTCCTACCCTCCAGTCTGTCCAGATCCCCTTCTCCCCCCTACCCACCTAAATTTATGTTCTTTTTCAAAGAGCAAACCAAAATCCAAATAACAACCAATAAAAGCCTAGGAAATAAAATACAGTGGTACAAAAAGAAAAAGATAGATAGATATAGATAGATAGAGATATAGATGACAGACATAGATATATTGATATATATTGATATATTGATTTTATTGTGGGTTCACTTATTGTGCTGCCGAACTATTCCTGAACAGGAGACCTACCTTGCCTTGGAGTGGTTGATATACATAGCGTCTTCCTTTGATGAAAGTTTATTGGGTATTTTGAAGACCATAATGTTTCCCATACTATGTATCACCTCTTTATCACATCATGTACATATTCAGGGGGAACAGTTTCAATAATATGGGGATGGATGTGAATATAACTTTAAAATTCAAATCCAGAAATACCTGTCCAGGATATTTAATTACATTGTGCACCCAGAGATTGTGTTTTTACTGAAAATACCTTTTCTAGTTGTGGCATAGCTCAGCCCTTAGCACATCTTTGAACCCAAACCAAGAAGGTAATTTTTTTTGTAGAAGGAAACACACATGTTTGAAAAAAAATCTAATTGATGCGGCAGACAAAGTGGTGAGACAGAGAAAAATTTGACAGAGTCAGAGATAGGATACACCCAAGTCTCATTAGAGTAGATAGGAAAGAGGTAACTTGCTGGTGCTGAGGTAAGACTCAGTGACCAATGAAAACAAAAGCCTAATGACCTATTAACTCTCTCTTTTCTCTGACCCAGAAGCTGATGGCTTCTGGTGATTTAACTCTCACTTGCGACCAGAAGCTTTTGGAGTTTTGGCAATTAACTCTCTATGCTCTTCTTTGGCCAAAAGCTGATGACTTCTACAACCCTGTTCTCTGAGTAATTCTATTCTGAGGATAGCACATGGTACTGATTTCAAAGATACTCACCTCCTTTTGGTTTCTGGGCCAAGTTATGAGTTTTTCATTTAGGGAAAAATGCTGAACACTGTGAGATTCAAAGACAAACTCGCCAACTTGAACTTGAACTTCATTACCCTTTTGCAGAGACTGGGAATTGAAGATGTCAAATACAGTTGCCAAAACCTCCTTGTTAATAATATTCTCCTGATTGGTCCTTCTCCATAGTTTGCCCTTTTGTAAAAATGGATGGAGCTAAATATGAAAATTAATGTTCAGAACTTGCACTATAAATCACTGAGAATCAAATAAACCGGGTTACATTAACTGCCCTCTCTTTCTAACTGTAAGTTCCTGTGCCTTTCATTACTGTGCAATTTGTCAAACATTTGTCATATGGCTAATCTATGCCAGCAATAGGCCTATATCACAACACACACAAATTCAGATAAAAAGTCAACAAATACTTGAGGTAACAGATGTTTAAAAACAAAATGGAAACTACCACAATAATATAGCTGAAGGAGATCAAGGGATACTAATTAGTAAATAAAAATCCAAGATATTATTATTTGAAGATGCTATGATAGTATATATAAGCAGCTCCTACCAGAGAATTTCTATGACTGATGAACAATTTCTATGACTGATGAACATGTCTAGATGTGTCTGGACACAAGATTGACTCAAAAAATCTAGTAGAATTCCTGTATTCAAATGACAAACTGAGAAAAATCAGGGAAACAAAATTCTTCATAATAGCCACAAGCAATATCACTTAATTTGTGGCAGCCAAATGAAACAGGCAAAAAACTTGTATGGTAAAACTTTAAGTCTTAGAATATAAAACAGAAGAAGATATCTGAAGATAGAAAGATCTCTTTTACTCATAGATCAGTATAATTAGCATGATAAACTGCAAAATAATTTCAAGATGTATCACTATCCCTAATTTTAAATTTTACCACAGTGCTATAGTTAAAAAAAGAAGGGGGTGCAAAGTGTTTTCATAAAATACACACATTGAGTATAGAATCAAATTGAAGACACTGAAATGAATCCACACACATATGGACACATGATTTTTGATAAAGAAAAAAAAAGCCAGAAATACACAATGGAAAGAGAAAGATTCCTCAACATACAGTGCTATTCTAACTGAATAGCTTCAAATTGAAGAATGCAAATAGAACTATATTCTCTCCCAGCACAAAACTCAAGGCCAATTAACAGCCCCATTAAACCAGACACATTGGACTTGAAGGAAGAAAAAGTAGGGAATAAGGCAATTTCCTAAACAGAACACTGATAGTGTAGACACATGGATCAAGAATTACTAAGTGGGACCTCAGGAAACCAAAAAGCTTCTGCAAGGCAAAAATATAACTTCAAAGTTTTATATAATGGGAAATTATTTATACCAACTCTACATTTGACAGAGAGCTAATATCCAAAATATATAAAGAAATGAAGACATTAGACAACAACAAACCAAACAATTTAAATAAAAATGAGCTACATAGCTAAACAGAAAATTCTCAATAGCGGAATCTCAGGTGGCTGAGAAACACTTAAAAATAATATTCAATGTTTTAGCCATTAGAGAAATGCAAAACAAAACTACTTTGAGATTCTTTCTTCTACATTTTAGAATGACTAAGGTCAAAAAAACAAGCTCCTGATGGTGAGGATGTGGAGCAAGGCACACACTTCTGCATTGATGGAAGGAGTGCAAACTTGTACAGCCACTATAGAAATCAATATGCTGGTTTCTCAGAAAATTGAGATTTGATGTACCTCAGGATCCAGCTATACAACTCTTCAGGATATTCCCAAATGAAACTCCATTTTACTACAAGGACACTTCCTCAACTATGTTCGTAGAGTATTTATTTAAAAATTGCCAGAAACTGGGTGATACCTAGACATTTTTCAACTGAAGAATGAATCAGCAAAGTGTGGTACATTTACACAATGAATTACTACTTACCTATAAGAAATATGAGACTGTGATATTTGCAGACAAATGGATGGAACTAGAAAAGATCTAAAGTGAGGCAACCTAGACCCAGAAAGTCAAACATGGCATGCACTTCTTTATATATTGTTATTAGCTATAAAGTAAAGGATAATCATTTTATATTCCATAGACCCAGAGAGTCTAAGTAACAAGGGGGATTCTGGTGTTGGGAGGGTGGGTAGGGAAGGTGACATGGATTTCCCTGGGAAATAGTTTTTTTGGGTACACTAGAGGGTAAGAAGAGATGGGAACAAGAAGGAAAACATTTGGAGAGGGAGGTACAGAGGGCAGAGAGACACAAAGAAAGATGGAATAGTGGGATATTTAGAAGCAATGTCAAAACCTAGTGTAGTGGAATTTCCTGGAACCTATGAAGGTGACCTTAGTAAGGACTTAGTAATGGAGGATGTGGGACCTGAACTGGGCATCCTCTGTAACTAGGCAAGGGTCCCAGTAGTGTAACTCAGACATCAAGCCAGCCACAAGAGCTTGGATCCAAAACCTGCCCTGACTGCAAGATGTTCTGGGACATTGGTGGCTCTAAATCTGTGGGAGTGAATAAGCAATGACTGTTCTAACTTAAGACTCAAGCCATGAGATTCATCCTATGCCAGACACTGCCTGGATGGCTAAGAACCTGAAACTGGGAGATTCAGAGGATTAATGGAGAACCAAACATGATAGACCACAACAATGGCAACTCAAAAACAGATTCCTAAGTATATTCTACTATAGACATAGAGTAGTGCCTAGACCAGTTTTTATCAGAGAGACTTCATCTAGCAACATATGGGAGTAGATGCAGAGATCCACAGCCAAATGTTAGGCATTGCTTGATTATCACATGGAAAATAGGGAGGAAAAATTGTAGGAGCCAGAGCAGTCCAAGACACCAGGAGAACACATCCTACAAAATCAGAAGAGCAGGGTTTATAGGGCCTCAGAAAGACAGAATTGAAAAGTGCAGGGCAGCATCTCAAACACATGGGCACTGGGAAAAATTTCCTGAACAAAACACCAATGACTTATGCTCTAAGATCAAGAATCGGCAAATGGGATCTCATAAAACTGCAAAGCTTCTGTAAGGCAAAGGACACTGTGGTTAGGACAAAACAGCAACCAACAGATTGGGAAAAGATCTTTACCAATCCTACAACAGATAGAGGACTTATATCTAAAATATACAAAGAACTCAAGAAGTTAGACCACAGGGAGACAAATAACCCTATTAAAAATAGGGTTCAGAACTAAACAAAGAATTCACAGCTGAGGAATGCCAAATGGCTGAGAAACACCTAAAGAAATGTTCAACATCTTTAGTTGCAAATCAAAACAACCCTGAGATTTCACCTCACACCAGTGAGAATGGCTAAGATCAAAAACTCAGGTGACAACAAATGCTGGCGAGGATGTGGAGAAAGAGGAACACTCCTCCATTGTTGGTGGGATTGCAGACTGGTAAAACCATTCTGGAAATCAGTCTGGAGGTTCCTCAGAAAATTGGACATTGAACTGCCTGAGGATCCAGCTATACCTCTCTTGGGCATATACCCAAAAGATGCCCCAGCATATAAAAAAGACACGTGCTCCACTATGTTCATCGCAGCCCTATTTATAATAGCCAGAAGCTGGAAAGGACCCAGATGCCCTTCAACAGAGGAATGGATACAGAAAATGTGGTACATCTACACAATGGAATATTACTCAGCTATCAAAAACAATGCCTTTATGAAATTCTTAGGCAAATGGTTGGAACTGGAAAATATCATCCTGAGTGAGGTAACCCAATCACAGAAAAACACACATGGTTTGCACTCATTGATAAGTGGCTATTTGCCCAAAAGCTTGAATTACCCTAGATGCGTAGAACACATGAAACTCAAGACGGATGATCAAAATGTGAATGCTTCACTCCTTCTTTAAAAGGGGAACAAGAATACCCTTGGCAGGGAAGAGAGAGGCAAAGATTAAAACAGACACAGAAGGAACACCCATTCAGAGCCTGCCCCACATGTGGCCCATACATATACAGCCACCCAATTAGACAAGATGGATGAAGCAAAGAAGTGCAGGCTGACAGGAGCCGGATGTAGATTTCTCCTGAGAGACACAGCCAGAATACAGCAAATACAGAGGCAAATGCCAGCAGCAAACCACTGAACTGAGACTAGGACCCCATTGAAGGAATCAGAGAAAGAACTGGAAGAGCTTGAAGGGGCTCGAGACCCCTTATGAACAACAATGCCAAGCAACCAGAGCTTCCAGGGACTAAGCCACTACCTAAAGACTATACATGTACTGACCCTGGACTCTGACCTCATAGGTAGCAATGAATATCCTAGTAAGATCACCAGTGGAAGGGGAAGCCCTTGGTCCTGCTAAGACTGAACCCCCAGTGAACGTGATTGTTGGGGGGAGGGTGGCAATAGGGGGAGGATGGGGAGAAGAACACCCATAAAGAAGGGGAGGGGGAGGGATTAGGGGGATGTTTCCCTGGAAACCGGGAAAGGGAATAAAGTTAATTTAAAAAAAGAAATATTCAAAAAAGAAAAAAGAAAAAAGTGCAGAGCCTGTACATGTCTGCATTAGGCCATCTGCATATATCCTCTGATTGTATAGTTTGATGTTGTATGGAACTCCTAACAATAGAAGAGGCTGTTTATCTCACTCGTTCATTTGCCTCTTCATGGGATCCTTTTCTTCCTACTGGTTGGCTTGATCCAGCCTTGATATTATGGTATGTGCCTAATGTCACTGTATCCTGTTAAGTCATGTTGATATCCCTGGGATGCCTACTTTTAGAGAAGGAAAACAGAGGACAACAGTGGATCTGAGGGAGAGCAGGGGTGGGCAGGGGAATGGAGGAAATGTAGAGGGGGAGTCTACAGTTAGAACATATTTTATGAGAGAAGAATAATTTTTTAAATAATAAAAATAGCAACCCTTCCCTTATAGCTCAGAGAACACTACAGAAGAGAAGGCAGAAAGAATGTAAGGGACAGAGGGAAGATGAAAACAAGAGAACAATGCACTCCCTCTAAATTAATGTAAGAAAAAGTCATGTGAACAGACAGAGACTAAAGCAGCAAGAACATGGGCTGCAAGGATCTGTACCAGGTCTACTGTGCATATAGTGTGGCTTCAATTTTAGTGTTTTTATGGAACTCCTGAGTGTGCAAATTATTGAGTCTCCAACTCCTGCCTCCTCTTTTGGACATTTTTCTTTGTTTTGTCTGACTTCCATGAGATAGTTTTGTTTGATTTTATTAAATTATTTTCATTTTATTTAAGAAAAGCAAATGAATGAGTGAATGAATTAATGAACTGAATAAAAACACAAGTCACTAGTTTAAAAATTAACAAGTGAACTGTTATGTATACCTGCTGGTATAGGGAAAATCTTTTTTCTCCAATGGAATAACACTGGGTATATCAACCACTCCAGGTCAGTTCTTGTGTTCAGGAGCAAATGGCTAACATAATGAACTCCGTTGTTTTATATTTGTGTGTACATAGTGTGACATTTTATTTTGTCTTGGTTTTGAGGGGTGTGGTTTTATTTTGTTTTCCTGGTTTTGGGCAATTTGTTCTATTGAGTTTTGGTTTTTTGAGAAAGAACTTATGGTTGGGAGGAGGCAGGGATCTGGATGAACTTGGGGTAGAAGAGAATATAAACTAAATATGTTAAATTTGAAATTGTTTTGAATGATATAATATTAGCCTTACCAAATATGAGCATGTGGATGAACCCACATGCAATAAGGCAGTGAATGATTACAAGAAAACAGTATATTCTGGTGACTGGATGGCAGCTGCACATATGAGCTCAGTTTCCATGACATGCATGACAATTTCCAAAGTGAAGCCAGGCTAAAAGTTTTGAGTATTAAGTCATACCTACCTGTATCTTAGATGCCATTGGCAATTGTAAGCTATTGTAGAAGAGGGTCAATTTTAATCCAATTAAAACACACTAACAAATTCTCAGAATTCTCAAAGACACACACACACACACACACACACACACACACACCACAAACACAAGCATTGGTACTATATATAGTGATTTGAATAATCAATGTTTCCAGTACGTTCAGGTATTTGAATGCTTGGGCCATATTGAAAGTGTTGTTTTGGCAGGTTATGAAATTTTGAGACCATGGAGCATTGCTGGCGGAAGTATTTTGATGAGCTGGGCTTTGAGGCTGTCTAGCCTCATCTTACTTATTCTCTCTGGTCTCTACATGTGGTTGAAGATGTGATCTCTCTGCTTCTTATTCTAGCTACCTGCTGCTATCCCCATCATTAAGGACTCTTTCTCTGGAACCTATTCCAAAATAAACTTCTTCCATAAGTCACTTTGGTTGCTTTATCATAGCAATAAAAAAACCCTATAATAAAAAATATGGAATGTAATGTGTAGAAAAGAGAATGGTTGCATACCACTGGTGGGAATGTGGATTAATCAAGCCACTGTGGAACCCGGAAAAACAGAAATGAACCTACTATGTGATCCAGCTCTATCAGTTCTTGGTGTTTACTTGAAGGACTTTTAAGTAAATGCATCAGAAGTGCTTGACATTAGGGCTTATTGCAACAATAATGAGTTCATGAGTCAACTTAGGAGTGTGTGGTAGTTTAAATAAAGCTGCTCCATAGGTTCAGGTAATGAACACTTGTTACCAGGTTAGTTAGCAATGTTTCGAGAGGATTCAGAAGTGTAGCCTTGCAGGAGAAATTCACTATGGATTGGTTTTGATGGAATAGAAATTTTCAGTTGCTTCTCTTTGCTTTGTCTTATGGTTGAAATGTTCTCCTGCCCCATCATCATAACCAATGCTTTCTGCCATGCCATGCCTCCTTACCACAATGAACACTTTTACCCTTAGGACTGAAAGCCAAACCCTCTCTCCTATGAGTGCACTTGGTCATGGTGTTTTGTCACAGCCACAGGAATGTAATTAATATAGTGTTTATCAATCAATTAGTGAATGCTTAAAGAAAATTTGGAATACATATAGTGTAATTTTGTTCAGTTATAAAGACTAATGAAATTATGCCACTTATGGGAAAATTGGTGTGAGAAAATTATAATTTTAAGGAAAATCAGATTCATAAATTTACATCTGGCATCTTTTTCTTTCATTTCTAAAGTTTAATTTATCACACACACATGCACGCGTGCGCACGCACACACACACACACACACACACAGAGAGAGAGAGAGAGAGAGAGAGAGAGAGAGATTAATAAACACCTGCATGTGCACATGCATGCACAGGCATACACATACACACACTTACACTTAACTGTACACACACTTGCACACACAAAGGCACAGAAAAGTACACACACACAAACACACACACACATACACATACACACACACATACACACACACACATAAAAATGGAAGACTCAGAATTGAAGGCTTAACTGTGTAGAGGACTAAATGTGACTGACAAAATTGTGTATTAGTTACTGCTCTGTTGCTGTGATAAAGCACTATGACACAAGCAACTGACAGAAGGTAGAGTTTATTTGGGCCTATGGCTCCAGGGGTACCAGAGTCTATCAGGATGAGGAGCATGACAGCAGGCACATGTGATGCCATAGGAAGCTGAATGTTCCCATCTTCACCTATAAGATGAGAAGGTGGCCCTGAAGTAAGATGAAGATATATAAATGCCACAATCCTTCTGTGTCGATTTCTTTACTCCAGGAAAACTGCATCATCCAAATTTCTCTAGACAAATGCCTTGAGAATCTATTGTTCAAATCCTAAGCCTCTGAGGGACATTTCTCATTTAAATCACCACATCTCTGTGGGAAGTAGAAGGTAGGTGAAGGAATTAAGGGGAAACAGTTAAATGAGTATTGTATACACTTCAATGCAAGTATCTGTATGAAACCCAATACCATGTTTAATAAGTATATGCCAATATAAACAATAAAACAATATTCCTTATTATTTTACTACCTATGGAAAAATTAAGCAAGTAGGTAAAATATCCCTATGGTAAAATCTGTAAGATGCTGATGAAAAAGAATGAAGAAACATAGAAAGGAAAGAGCATCAAGGATTAGAAAAGTTAAAATTATTTAAAATAGCTCATTAGATAAAGGGTTCCATGGAGTAGGACACTCTTTATGAAAATTTAAATAGTGGTTTTTCTCAGAGATTAACAAGGCCTAAAATCCCCAAAGGAGAGAAGAACCACAAAGAAGTCACATGCCTTTTGCAAACTTAATCAAGAAGAAAAAATCAAAGAATTGTATTTCCCATTCTAAATAGTTTTATAAAATTATAACAGTACAAGCATGGCCTATCATATGCACGCAACACAGAGGAGCTGAACAGAATACCGAAATCAACTAAGCACAGTAGACACCAAGAATATGCAAAGGGTGAACTATAGTATCTCCTACAAATGCTATTGTAAAAACAAAGTGAGAAACTGCAGTTGGATTTTTGTCTGTTTCATACACCAAATGAAGTAAAAACCCATCAAAACCTCAGAACAAAAACCTCCTAGGGCAAAACACAGAGAGAAGTCCTTCAATGTCATTTGTCTTAATGGTATTTTCAAATACAATTTCAAAAACTGTCAATGAAAGATAAGATACACTATCCTACCAAGAAAGTATCAGCACAGCAAAGAAAAAAAAACCAACAGTATAAGAAGACAATTCATGTAATTTAAAAAGATATTTGCAAACAAGACAATTAATAAAGGGATGTTGTTCCACGTTTAAAGGTAATTAATGAAATTATTTAGCCAAAAAGTTAAAATAAACAAAAGTGTTTGTTAGATTGTTTTTACAAGAAAGGGATACATGTGGTAATATTGTGGAAGGACTTTTAACAGCATTGATCTGAGAGAAAGGTGAATTCTGCTCACCATGACCTATACTACTTTCGATGTGTTAGGATGCTTGATGTCAAAATTCAAAACACACAAAAGATTTATGGGATCTAAATGGATAATTAGCCATGCATCCAGAAATAACCTCCCACTTTTGGGTTAGAAACTCTAATTAAATTCAGAGGATCCCACCTATAAAAATAAGTCATGAGAAAGAGAGGACTGATTAGGAGAAATGCTCTTACAGGGGACAGAGGGTTAGGGAATGCAATGGGACAGAGGTAGAAAATGCCAAAATTCATTATTTAAGTGTTTGAAAGGCCCAAACACTAAGCAAATTTAAACAATCTCAAAAAATAAAGTGCTGACAAGACAACTATATAGAGGAAAGAACTCTGGTACATTGTTAGAACTCAATAGATTTAAAAAGATAAGCAGGTAAAGAGGGGAAAATATGTGGAAAGTTGATGTATTGTGATTAGTGCCACTCCATTAAATCCAGCTTCATTTTAGAGAAACTGTTTTTGTTTCAGTTTGGCTTGAGATCTTATTTTAAAGATGAGCTCTATCTATACAGCTCAGGCTGGCTTCAAACTGATGAAGCTACACAGGCTGGAGAATAGTCATAGATGACAATGTCTAGTCATATAGAGTGATGTGTTCTTTCTGGGATCTGTTTATCAGAATAAAACGAACTATTGGCATCAAATATGCCTAAAATACCTTAAAATAGTCTATATTTATACTTGTACAAGGCATTTGAGTTGTATTCTATAGTTTCTTCACAAAACAATAAAAGCAATAATAAAAAAGATGTCACTATGAAAGGGCATAAATATTATTGTTTGAATGTGCTTAAAATAGAAAAACCATTATTTCAGTACCATACTTATTTTTTTTGATAGAAATGTAAGTTCAACTTGAAACACTATAATGTGTTTTTCTTTAATTTTATCTAAAATTTAACAGTAACTATGAAAGGTCATGAATCAATATGCAGAACATACAGCCAAAGCCCAACACCCTAGGAAAACACAAGACCAGCTATCGCTGCTACCTTCCATGGGAGATGAGTCTGGGGTACACATTTAGTGAAGGAGTCTCCTTCCATTCCAAGTGACAGCTCTTCATGGAGTGCCTGGGCAATGGCATATACAGCAGCATGGACTTTGTAGCTTGGGGGTAAGGTATTCATGTCCCAAACATGCAGAGGTCGTGTGCTCAGGGTGCCATTTTGCTCACATTGAGTTAGTATCCTGACTCCATGCTGATAGGAATATGGACATTTAAATAAGATCGACCACACATCCTGGAGAAAGATATCATGAGGGTATTTTCTAGGTTGAACACTTCTGAGAAAATCCTTGAATCCCAGAATTTGATCCATGCGAACAGAAAATGATAATCTTCCAACAGAGAATAATGCTCTACTTATAAATTGGTAAAAAGGAAGTATGGTGAAATCCCAATAAGAAGTCGTGATCCAGACATTACCAAAATTAGTGTGGAAAATGATACTACTAACAAACCTCAGAAGAGAATATGTGTCACCAAATCCAACAATAACACGTGTTGATGTGTATCTTTCCATAAAAACTTTTTTGGTTACTCTGTCCTGAGCAGAAAATTCTGGAATCTTTTCTACAAATGCAACACAAAGTCCATGGTTGTTCATCTCCTCTGTGATGTCCCTCAGGAAGAGTTCTCCCCTCATATCATCTGTAACCACCATGCCAACCCAGACCCAAGTGAAGTATAGTAGCAGTTGAATTATTCCATGATATAGAGCTGTAGTGTGCATCGGAAACTGGTAAGGAGACTGGAGCTGGACTCTGGTCCCAAGACTGTGGTCAAAAGGAGCATAGCTGATCTAAACAGAAAGTTACCACTAAAAACATTACGATTACGTCTATTCTCAATTGATTTGTTTTACTTATTCGCTTAATGCACTCTAGGACAAGTTAGACAGTTAAATAACTTTGCTAAGAAATAATAATCTGTTACCTATAACCCATCAATTACTTTTTAGTCCTTACATGAAATTTATCTTTTTTCTTTTCATTTGTATAAAATGTATTAAACAGGGTCATGGAGTTTCTACCTCCCCTTAGTTCAGGTAATACCAGTCAAACAAGAGCATTTGCAAATCTGTTACTTCCCATACCAAAACTTTCCTCCTCTTGATATGGAAGTGGAGAAACATTAACACTAAAGGCCTTTTTAGTCGAAGTCATAAATCCATAACTGATTAACCAGTAACAAAGAATCTAAGAAGCATTTTGAAACCCAATAGTGAAGCCTATATTTTCCTAGAAGTTCCTATTTTCGTCTTTATGTAATGCTTAATCTGTAGTCAACTACCCTAAAATAGGTTTGCTAAGGATAGAACACTATCTGCCACAATGAATGTTGTAAAGTTTCTCTTTAAGAGTAACCTCTGGGCACTGCCTCCCACCCCACCACACTGCTATCCTTCTTACCAGAAAATTTCAATTGAGATGAGTACACTGTCATTCCAATGCACTTTAGGGCTTCTCCTCGGGTTTGGAGCAGACTAGATCATTATTGTGCCAAACAAAAATACCAATTATTAAAATTCACTTCACTTACTGACATGAAACAATCTATTTCTTGAAAATGTGCTCCTGAATGAGTTCCAGGATTTTTTTCTTTGGTCAAGGAATGCACTGAAAGGTTTGGCCCACACTATCAATCTGCCTTGCTGAATATTCAATATCTGTTTACACTGGTGGTATCAGAATATCCCAGTATCCAATGGCTCATATTGGGACTTGATCCTCCTTTCCAAACAAATTTCCTAAATAATTGCCTAAAATCTTATAACCACTAAGTTATGCTCTAATCCACAACTCATGCTCTGGCTCCATTCACTGACTTCTCCCCAGGCATCTGAATATGGATGTTTAATGAACATTCCAATATTGAAACTAAAGTTATGATAATTGCATAAACATATTCAATACATATTAATTGTCTCAGACAGAGAGGTAGATGGGGCAAAGGAGGAGGAATAGGAAAGAACAAAGCACAAAATGAAGCAAGCATGATTACACTGAGGAGGGAAACAGTAGATAAAGAATTGCTCAATATTTAGTAAATGCCCAAAATAATCAATTTAAGTAGATGATACAACTTGATACAATTTTTTACCTTATTAAACACTGATAATGGGGTCATGAAGCCCATGAAACTAGTTTATAATTATGTCCACTTAAAACATTATGTCCTAATGTTTATCCTTAAATTTAAAAATTACATTTTTGAAATATGGCAAAAATGCATCCAAAAGATAAGGCAAGTATCTGAGGTGGAGAGACCTGTTGTCCTGCTGACAGGACAAGCCCAGGCTTCTGTCAGGTCTCCAATCCAGGTGTTGCTCTCTGTTAGATATCTGTTCCTCCAGGAAGATGGGCTGACCAAACAGAAGAGCTATAGTTTGTCACTCCCCATGACTCAAAAGGCTTTAGTAGGCTGCCATCTCAGGAGAGAACTGATTCTCTAATGCTGACCTACGATGGGAGGCTGAGAATGGGTAGTAACAGCAAATCACAGAGTTCAAAGGCACCTGAATAGGCATGGATGAGGCTGCCTCAAGAGACAGGTGTGGAAATGGAAGGTCACGATGGCAACAAACTGAAGAGTTAGGTAGGAGGTGGTTTTGGCTCAGGCAGTTTATGACTGGATGATTTATTTCACTGTCTTGCTGATTAGGACCTGACCTCAGAATCAGAAAATAAGTGTGGAGTCTGAAAGGCCAAAGCCTGGGAGGACTGAAAAACTCTCTCTCTCTCTCTCTCTCTCTCTCTCTCTCTCTCTCTCTCTCTCTCTCTCTCTCTCTCTCTGTGTGTGTAATTATGAGGCTGAGGAGGGCTAAGTGGGTTGGAAGTGCTCACTCAGCAAGCATAAGAGAATGCATTAGAATGCTCAGCATCCCCATAAAAAGTTAGATATTGCTGTGTATTTGTATACCAACATAGCAGGGAACAGACGGGTAAATCTGAAGAATTTGTTGATTAGTCAGCTCAAAAATCTCTAAGTTACATTTCAGTAAAAGACCCTGTTTCAAAGCAGCAGTGTACAAAGTGATGGAGGAAGACTTTCTGGCCTCTAGGTATAATGATAAGCCTACCTGAACAGTCCTGACATAAACCACAGATGCCACATATCACCTACACATAGACAAACACACACACACACACACACACACACATGCACATAAAATGTACACACAATTTAAGCATACATTTAAGCACACACTCATACACTTACATGCTCAGGTGCACACATGCACACATATTTGCATAAACACTAAAACAGACACACAGAGAGAGAAAAACTCGATAGATAGATAGATAGATAGATAGATAGATAGATAGATAGATAGATAGAGAATATAATATTGGATGTCAGAGTCGTTCTGTTGTGTAGAATAATCTCAAATAATCACAACAGAGCTCACATAAGCTGGTAGATGCAGTAAGAGAATCAATTCTGAATCTAAGTAGAACTTAGCAAATAGGCATTTTGTGAGAAAAATTCAAAATTTGGATGAAAAAACTGAAAATAATAATTAAATAAAAAATGCAAGTCAGTCAAATGAAAACAACCAGTGAACAAACTTTGTAAATTTTCTTCAACTCAACTATGAGTTCTGGAAAATGTAAAAGTGAAGCAAGAAAGATGTAGGACTTAACATGGCAGAGGATGCAACACACAGAACTGTTCAAGACCATACATAGAGCACTCAGGCTAACAAAAAGAAGAATTAGAAAGAAAGGATTATCTGTCTTATGTAAAGTTGGAATGATTTGCATATATTAGAATTTCATGTTAATAGACTAGAGATGGTTTATTTGCTCTACACAGAAAAACTCAAACAAAAATGCCAGCATTATAAAGAAAAAGAAAAATGTATAAAACATGACCCGCAACACAGCACTTCAAGCTACACAGTTTACACTTAAGAAGTGAACAAGTGAATTACTAAAAGAAATGACAAAAAAAGACTCCTGATTTGTGTGTAGGTTGAAATTGATGTGTGGGTCTATGTGCTTGGCTAACATTGGCCAAAGACAGCCAGCCAGCTGGCCACAGTATGAGCAAAACTTGAATTTCAAAAACACATGAATCATTAAATTAATAAACCAGTTAATGAATTAAACAGATAGCTCTCAGAAAGAAAGAAACACAAAGGTTTAATAATTATTTTAACAATGTTGAATATCCTTAACCACCAGCAAAATTCAAACTACAAATACGTTAAGACTCTGCTACCTAAATCATAGCTGCTTTCATCATGGGAATAAGTAGCAGAGGCTGGAAAGATAGCTCAGCAGTTAAGAACATGAACTGTCCCTACAGAAGACCTAGATTTTATTCACAGCACCCCTATAGTAGCCTCCAATCACACATAACTCCACATCCAGATATAACACTTTATGCTGGCATTCTCCTTGGACACTAGGTACACATGTGTTGCACATAACATGAATTCAGGAGAGACACTTGTACACAAAATTAGTCATAAAAAATAAACCATACTAAACCAAATAAAATGGTGGGATTAAGAAAACAGGAAGTGTTATTCCTGCTATTAGGAATGTAAAGTGGCTTCCAATCTCCATCTGTGCACAAAGCTGTACCTGTTCCACAGCCCTTGGACACAAAACCTGTATGCAGAGGGCTGGTATTCAAGGACTGCTCTCCTTCCTAAGCCCACAGCCCACAGGTGGGATGCCATTTCTACACATTGACTGTTCAAGGAGAAACATGCCAGGGGTGTGAGAACACTGTGTCTAGGATAGGATCATTCTGGTCTCCATCTGTGCCCAGAGCTGGTGTTTTCCCACAGCTCTCAGACACAAAACTTGCCCTGAGGGAGTTGGTCTCCCAGGAGCCCTCTCACTCATAAAACCACAGGCTTACAGGCCCACAGTAGGAAAAATCTCTAGTCAGAGACAGAGAGACTAGCTAATATCAGAGATAGACAGATGGCAAGAGGCAAGTACAAAAACCTAAGCAACAGAAACCAAGACTACTTGGCATCATCAGAACCCAGTACTCGCACCACAGCAAATACTCAATACCCCAGTACACAAGAAAAGCAAGATTTGGATTTAAAATAACATCTCAGGATGATGATAGAGGACTTTACAACTCCATTAAAGAAACAGAGGACCCGGCCCATGGTTCCCTGCTCCCAAACCCCGTGGGAGAGAGACCTGATCACCCAGAAGTGTGGGTAATCCTGAGACTGCAGGGCAGGAGAGATTGCCACTTTTGCCCACCTTTGCCCACATCCTTGGCCCAAGAGGACACTGAATAGTGCCTCTGGGCATGGGAAGTTAAGAGGAGTCAAGCTTCAGGAACCCCGTGGTCCAGACTGCACCCGGATCTGAGAGGACCCGGTCAGAAAACTCCCTGCACCCAAATCCCATGGGAGGGAGAGCTAGACTTTCAGAGGGGCTGACACACCTGGGAAACCAGAGGAGACTACTCTCTGCCCACATTTCTGAATCTAGAGGAATACACCTAGTGCCATCTGGGTCCCTTGCTCACACGGACCTAGGAGAAGTAGGGGACGGCCCTTCTGGTTCCTGCCCACAGGGACGGCTGAAAGCCAGTGGACAGGAATTCCTATATGACTGAAGGCAGAACACTCTGTTCCCATAACTGGCATAAAGAAAATGGGAAAACAGGTCTACAGCACTCCTGACACACAGGCTTATAGGAAGGTCAAGCCACTGTCAGAAATAGGAAAACAAGGTAACACCAGAGACAACCTGATGGCGAGAGGCAAGCACAGGAACCAAAGCAACAGAAACCAAGACTACATGGCATCACCAGAGCCCAATTTTCCCACAAAAGCAAACACTGAATAGCCAAACACACCAGAAAAGCAAGATCTAGATTTAAAATCACATTTGATCATGATGATGGAGGACTTTAAGAAAGACATAGAGAACTCCTGTAGAGAAATGCAGGAAAACACAAGTAAACAAGTAGAAGCCCTTAGAGAGGAAACACAAAAATTCCTGAAAGAATTACAGGAAAACACAATCAAACAGGTGAAGGAATTGAAAATGGAAATAGAAACAATAAAGAAAGCACAAAGGGAGACAACCCTCGAGATAGAAAACCAAAGGAAGAGACAAGGAACCGTAGATACGAGCATCACCAAGAGATTACAAGAGATAGAAGAGAGAATCTCAGGAACAGAAGATTCCATAGAAATCATCGATACAACTGTCAAAGGTAATGTAAAATGAAAAAAAAGCTATTGGCCTAAAACATACAGGAAATCCAGGACACAATGAGAAGATCAAACCTAAGGATAATAGGTAGAGAAGAGAGTAAAGACTCCTAATTCAAAGGGCCAGGAAATATCTTCAACAAAATCATAGAAGAAAACTTGCCTACCCTAAAGAAAGGGATGCACATAAACATACAAGCCTACAGAATTCCAAATAGATTGGACTAGAAAAGATACTCCTCCAGTCAGATACTAGTCAAAACACCAAATCCACAAAACAAAGAAAGAATATTAAGAACAGTAAGGGAAAAAGGTCAAGTAACATCCAAAGGCAGATCTATCAGAATTACATGCGACTTCTCACCAGACACTATGAAAGTCAGAAGATCCTGGACAGATGTCATACAGACCCTAAGAGAACACAAATGCCAGCCCACGTTACTGTATCCAGCAAAACTCTTAATTATCTTAGATGGAGAAACCAAGATATTCCATTACAAAAGCAAATTTAGACAATATCTTTCTACAAATCCAGCCCTACAAAGGATAATAAATGGTAAAGCCCAACACAAGGAAGCAAGCTACACACAGGAAAAAGGAAGAAACTAATCTTTTTGGAACAAAACAAAGAGAAGAGAAGCACACAAATATAATCTCACCACAAAATACAAAGATAACAGGAAGGAACAATCACTATTTCTTAATATCTCTGAACATCAATGGACTCAATTCCCCAATAAAAAGACACAGAATAACAAACTCAATATGTAATGAGGACCCAGCATTTTGCTGCCTACAGGAAACACACCCGAGAGAAAAAGACAGACACTACCTCAGAGTAAAAGGCAGTAAAACAACTTTCCAAGAAAATGGCCTGAAGAAGCAAGCTGAAATAGTCATGCTAATACCTAAAAAAATCGATTTTTCAACCAAAAGTCATCAAAAAATATAAAAAAGGACACGGCATATTCATCAAAGGAAAAAGCCACCAAGATGAACTCTCAATCCTAAACATCTATGCTCCAAATACAAGGTTACCTACATACATAAAAAAAAAAAACCTTACTAAAGCTCAAAGCACACAGTACACCTCACACAATACTAGTAGGAGATTTCAACACCCTACTCTCATCAATGGACAGATCATGGAAAGAGAAATTAAAGAGACATAAACAGACTAAGAGAAGTCATGAACCAAATGGACTTAACAGATATTTATAGAACATTCTATTCTAAAATAAAAGGTTATACCTTCTTCACATCACCTCATGGTACTTTCTTCAAAATTGACCATGTAATCGGCCACAAAACAGGCCTCAACAGATACAGAGAAATAGAAATAATCCCATGCGTCCTATCAGACCACCACAGGCTAAAGCTGGTCTTCAATAACAATAAGGAAACAACGCCCACATATACATGGATTTTGAACAATGCTCTACTCATTGATAACCTGTTCAAAGAAGAAATAAAGAAAGAAATTAAAGACTTAGAATTTAATGAAAATGAAGGTACAACATACCCAAAATTATGGGACACAATGAAAGCTGTGCTAAGAGGAAAAAACATAGCTGTGGGTACCTGCAGAAAGAAACAGGAGAGAGCATATATCAGCAGCTTGACAGCACACCTAAAAGCTCTAGAACAAAAAGAAGCAAATACACCCAGAAGTAGAAGGCAGGAAATAATCAAACTCAGAGCTGAAGTCCATCAAGTAAAAACAAAAACTATTGTACAAAGAATCAACAGAACCAAAATCTGGTTCTTTGAGAAAATCAAGAAGATAGATAAACCCTTAGCCAGATTAACCAGAGGACACAGAGAGTGTGTCCAAATTAACAAAATCAGAAATGAAAAGGGGGACATAACAACAGAATCAGAGGAAATTAAAAAAGTCATCAGATCCTACTACAAAAGCCTATATTCAACAAAACTTGAACATCTGCAGGAAATGGAAATTTTTGTGGACAGATTCCAGGTACCAAAGTTAAAACAGGAACAAATAAGCCATATAAACAACCCCATAACTCCTAAAGAAATAGAAGCAGTCACTAAAAGTCTCTCAACGAAAAGGAGCACAGGTCCAGATGGGTTCAGTGGAGAATTCTATCAGATCTTCATAGAAGTCCTCATACCAATACTTTCCAAACTATTCCACAAAATTGAAACAGACGGAGCGCTACCAAATTCCTTCTATGAAACCACAACTACTCTTATACCTAAACCGCACAAAGACCCAACAAAGAAAGAGAACTTCAGACCAATTTCCCTTATGAATATTGACTCAAAAATACTCAAAAAATTTTAGCAAACTGAATCCAAGAACACATCAAAACAATCATCCATCATGATCAAGTAGGCTTCATCTCAGGTATGCAGGGATGGCTTAATATACAGAAAACCATCAACATAATCCAGTATATCAACAAACTGAAAGATAAAAACTACATGATCATTTCACTATTTGTTGAGAAAGCATTTGACGAAATTCAGCACCCATCCATGATAAAAGTCCTGGAAAGAACAGGAATTCAAGGCCCATACCTACACATAGTAAAAGCCATATACAGCAAACCAGTAGACAACATTAAACTAAATGGAGAGTAATTTGAAGCAATCCCACTAAAATCAGGGACTAGACGAGGCTGCCCACTCTTTCCGTACTTATGAAATATAGTTCTTGAAATCCTTGCCAGAGCAATCAGACAGTGAAAGGAGATCAAAGGGATAGAGATTGGAAAGGAAGAAATCAAAATGCACTATTTGCAGATGATATGATGGTATATATAAGTGACCCCAAGAGTTCCACAAGAGAACTAGTAAACCTCATAAACACCTTCAACAAAGTGGTTGGGTATAAAATTAACTCAAATGAATCAGTAGCCTTCCTCTACACAAAAGAGAAACAAGGTGAGAAAGAAATTAGGGAAACGAGACCCTTCGTATTAGTCCCAAATAATATAAAATACATCGGTGTGACTTTAACCAAGAAAATGAAAGATCTGTATGATAAGAACTTCAAGTCTCTGAATAAAGAAATTGAAGAAAATCTCAGAAGATGGAAAGATCTCCCATGCTCATGGATTGGCAGGATTAATATAGTAAAAATGGCCATTTTACCAAAAGCGATCTACAGATTCAATCCAATCCTTATCAAAATTCCAATCCAATTCTTCATAGAGCTAGACAGAACAATTTACAAATTCATCTGAAATAACAAAAAACCCAGGATAGCTAAAACTATCCTCAACAATAAAAAGACTTCTGGGGGAATCTCTATCCTTGAACTCAAGCAGTATTACGGAGCAATAGTGATAAAAACTGCATGGTATTGGTACAGGGACAGGCAAGCAGACCAGTGGAAAAGAATTGAAGAGCTAGAAATGAAACCACATGCTATGGTCTCTAGATTTTTGACAAAGGAGTCAAAACCATCAAATGGAAAAAAGACAGCATTTTCAACAAGTGGTGCTGGTTCAGCTGGAGGTCAGCAAGTAGAAGATTGCAGAACGATCCATTCTTATCACCCTGTCCAAAGCTTATGTCCAAGCGCCTTAAAGACCTCCACATTAAACCAGATACACTCAAATTAATAGAAGAAAAAGTGCAGAAGTTTTAATAACACATGGGCAGTGGAGAAAATTTCATGAGCAAAACACCAATGGCTTATGCTCTAAGATCAGGAATTGACAAACGGGATCTCATAAAGCTAGAAAGCTTCTGTATGGCAAAGGACACTGTTGTTAGGACAAAAGAGCAACAGATTGGGAAAAGATCTTTACCAATTCTACAACTGATAGAGGGCTTATGTCCAAAACATGCAAAGAACTCACAAAGTTAGACTGCAGGGAGACAAATAACCCTATTAAAAATGTGGTTCAGAACTAAACAAATAATTCACAGCTGAGGAATAACGAATGTCTGAGAAGCACCTAAAGAAATGTTCAACATCTTTAGTCATAAGGGAAATGCAAGTCAAAACAACCATGAGATTCCACCTGACACCAGTTAGAATGGCTAAGATCAAAAACTCCAGCGACAGCAGTTGTGGCAAGGATGTGGAAAAAGAGGAACACTCCTCCATTGTTAGTGGGATTGCAGACTGGTACAACCATTCTGGAAATCAGTCTGGAGGTTCCTCAGAAAATTGGACATTGCACTACCTGAGGACCTAGCTATACCTCTCTTGGGCATATACCCAAAAGATGCTCCAACATACAACAAAGGCACATGCTCCACTATGTTCATAGCAGTCTTATTTATAATAGCCAGAAGCTGGAAAGAACCCAGATGCCCTTTAACAGGGGAATGGATACAGAAAATGTGGTACATCTACACAATGGAATACTACTCAGCTATCAAAAACAATGACTTTATGAAATTGGATGGGACTGGAAAACATCATCGTGAGTGAGTAACCCAATCACAGTAAGACATACATGGTATGCACTCATTGGTAGGTGAATATTAGTGCAAATGCTTGAATCACCCTAGATGCATAGAACACATGAAACTCAAGAAGGATGATGAAAATGTGGATGCTGCACTCCTTCTTTAAAAGTGAAACAAGAATACCCTTAGGAATAGATAGGAAGGCAAGCTTTAGAACAGAGATTGAACTAATGCCTTTTCAGAGCCTGACCCACATGTGGCCCATACATATACAGCTACCAAAGTAGGTTAGATGGATGAAGCAAAGAACTGCAGGCTGACAGTATCTAGAGGTTTTCTCTCCTGAGAGACACAGCCAGAATATGGCAAATACATATGCGTATGACAGCAACAAACTTCTGAACTGAGAATGGGACCCTCATTGAAGGAAACAGAGAAAAGACTGAAAGAACTGGAAAATATCCTGAGTGAGATAACCCAATCACAGTAAAACATACATGGGTGACTTGAGACCCCATATTCCCATATTAACAGCAATGCCAACCAACTACAGCTTCCAGGGACTTAGCCACTACCGAAAGACTATACATGAACTGACCCTGGGCTCCAAATTCATAGGTAGCAATGAATAGCATAGTAGGGGCACCAGTGAAAGGGGAAGCCCTTGGCCCTTCCAAGGCTGGACTCCCAGTCAACAGGATTGTTGGGGGGAGGACAGTAATTGGGGGAGAATGGGGAGGGGATCAGCCACATAGGAGGGGAGGGGTAAAGGTTAGGGTGATGTTGGCCTGGAAACCAGGCAAGGGAATAACATTTGAAATGTAAATAAGAAATACCCAATTTAATAAAGATGGAGAAAAAAATGAAATAGAGGAGGAAACAGGTAAAGAAGTAAAAGCCTTTATAGAGGAAACACAAAACTCAACTAAACAATTACAGGAAAACACATCCTAACAGGTAAAAGAAGTGAACAATACCATCCAGGGTCTAAAGTGGAACTAGAAACAATAAAGAAATTCAAAAGGTTGTTGACCCTGAAGATGGAAAACCTAGGAAAGTGATCAGGAGTCATAGGTACAAGCATCACCATAAGAATACAAGAGATAGAAGATAGAATCTCTGGGGCAAATATACCATAGAAAATATTGACCCAATAATGAAAGGAAATATGAAAAAGCTAAAAGCTCCTAACCAAAAACACCTAGGAAATCTAGGACAAAATGAGAGGGCCAAACCCAATCAAGGGCCTCAACATCAAACCAGGTACACTCAAACTAATAGAAGAAAAAGTGGGAAAGAGTCCCAAACACATGGGTACTGGGGAAAATTTCCCAAACAAAACAATAGTGGCTCATGCTCTAAGATTAAGAATTGATAAATGGGACCTCATAAAACTGCAAAGATTCTGTAAGACAAAAAACACTCTCATTAGGACAAAACACCAACAGACTTGGAAAGGATCTATACCAATCCTACATCTGATAGAGGACTGAGAAGTAACTAAAGAAATAGTCAACACCCTTAATCATCAGGGAAATGCAAATCATATCAACCCTGACATACCACCTCACACCAGTCAGAATGGTTAAGATAAAAACTCAGATGACAGTAGATGCTGGTGAGGATGTGGAGAAATAGGCACACTCCTCCATTGTTGGTGGAATTGAAAGCTGCTACAACCACTCTGGAAATCAGTCTGGCAGTTTCTCAGAAAATAATCCACTCCTGGACATACACCCAAAAGATGCTCCAACGTATAACAGGGACTCATGCTCCACTATGTTCATAGCAGCCTTATTTATAACAGCTAGAAACTGGTAGTGCCCAGATGTCCTTCAACAGAGGAATGGGTACAGAAAATGTGGTATATTTGCACAATGGAGTACTAATCAGCTATTAAAAACAATGACTACATGAAATGTTTAGGCAAATGGATGGAACTAGAAAATATCATCCTGAGTGAGGTAGCCCAGTCACAAAGGAACACACATGATATACACTCACTGATAAGTGGATATTAGCCCAAAAGCTTTGACTACCTAAGAAAAATTCCATAGATCATATGAAACTCAAGAAAAAGGAAGAGTAAAATGTGAATTTATCAGTCTTTCTTAGAAGGGAGAACAAAATAGTCGCAGAAGGAAATACAGGGACAAAGAGTAGAGCAGGGTCTGAAGAAAATATCATCCAGAGACTTCCCCACCTGGATGTATGTATCCACTAAACCCAGTCACTACTGCTGATGCCAAGAAGTGCTTGCTGACAGGAGCCAGATATGTGTCCTCAGAGAGTCTCTGCCAGAGCTCTACTGATACAGATGAAGATGATTGCAGCTAACCATTGGACTGAACTAGAGGACCCCAATGGAAGAATTAGAGAAAAGACTGAAGAAGCTGAAGGGTTTGAAACACCATAAGAAGAACAACAGTATCAATACCCATACCCTACAGAACTCCCAGGGACTAACCCCATAACCAATGAGTACACATGGAGGGAAACATGACTGCAGCCATATATGTAGCAGAGGATGGCATTGTCTAGCATCAGTAGGAGGAAAAGCCATTGGTCCTTTGAAGGCTCATTTCCCCAATGTAGGGGAATGCTAGGGTGTTGAGTTGGGACTGGTTGGGTGGGAGTCAGAGCATCCTCATAGAAGCAGAGAGAGGAGGAGTGGGTATGGGAAAGGGGAGAAGGGGGATAACGTTTGAAATGTAAATTCATTAAATATCCAAGAAAATAAAATTTAAAAAAGGGAATGCAAACTGACACAATATGAAAACCAGCATAGAGTTTCACAAGCCCTAAGGACAGACCAACCAAACAACTCACATCTACTATTCCTGGGTATAGATATTCCATGCTCTAAGCCAAAGGAAGAGAAACTGCACATTCAACTTTTATTATTGCCTTTGCTCTTTACACAATTCACATTAACAAAGATACTAAAACAAACCAAATGTCCATAAATAGCAATCGATTAGAACAGAAACATGATACCTATGCACAACAGAATTATATGTAGCCTTGAAGAATAAATTTATTTGGAGGAAGATGGCTGGAACTGCAAATATATTAAGAAAAATAAACCAGATAGATACTTTGTGTTTCCCCTTCACTTTGGTACCTGAACTTAATGCTGTGTGTGTGTGTGTGTGTGTGTGTGTGTGTGTGTGTGTGAGAGAGAGAGAGAGAGAGAGAGAGAGAGAGAGAGAGAGGGACAAAGGGACCCAGTAGAATGGTAAAAGAAATCATAAGAAGAGACAGTAATAAAACACTGAATTAAATCTGAAAAAGTTTTGTTCAGAGAGCAGAACAGCAAGATTTGAGGATCTGAGAGGCATGAGGAAGCAGAAAGTAAGAAGAAAGTGCATGTGAATTGGGCCATAATGAAAACCTTCAATCATATAATGACAAAATAATAATTCTAAGGACCCATGTTCAATTCCCAGAAACTGCGTCAGGTGGTTCATTACCACCTCTGACTCCAACTCAGGGAATTCTAACTCATCCAGCCTCTGTCGGTCCTGAACTCATTACATCTATGCATTCTTCTTCCTCTGTCTCTGTCTTTGTCTCTCTGTCTGTCTATCTGTCTTCATCTCTCTCTCTTTCTCTCTTTCTCTCCCTCCCTCCCTCCTTCTCTCTCCCTCCCTCTCTCTCTCTCTCTCTCTCTCACACACACACACACACAATATTAACAGTAATGAAATACATGTAAATAAAAGGAGTATATGGATCAATAAGGTGGTATACAAATAAGGCTAAAGGAATATCAAAGCCTGCAGACACCGAACTCAAACACAGAGACAAAGGAAACATGAACCCTAAAAGCAATGCAGCACTCCAAAGATCATAATTCCTTAACTACTGAATACAGCAATACTGACCTAGATAAAATGCCAAATGAAAAAAGAATGTTTACTAGTAAAACTACCAGCAAAGGTCTAGAGAGTACTCAGTTTTGCCATTCACTTTTAGTGCTTGAAATCCTAGCAAAATCAAAATAGTAAGAAAACACCTACAGATAGGATAAGAAGATGGTAAATCATCCCTGTTTGCATGTGATATGCTTGTCTAAATGTTTTCTTGCAGGGTGTTCCTAGGAGCTTAAGTATGAAAAGTCTCAGGCCTGATATATACTTTCATCAAAGTAACAGAACACAAAATAAACATCCAAACTTGTAGCTTCCTATATATCATTAATAGCTTATTACTGGGAGAACTCATGGGAGTAATTAAAAAATGTAATAAAAAATAAAGCAGCCCTAAGCAAAGGGGTGAATATGCCCTAAGCAAAGAGGTGGAAGGATTTTAAATACATTGAAGAGAACTCTAGAAGACAGAAGGAACTTGGACACACAGAGATTGGCTCAACATTTCAAAATGACATATTATTAAGCATAATTGTCATCAACCTTCTTATGACACTATCAAAAAACTACCAATGGCAATTCTAACATTTATTTGGAAACACAAAGACCCCCATTGGACAAAGCCATCCTTAATAGTGGAGGTATTGGTTGATACAGGTCAATTCATATACCAGAACTCGTCTTATGCTACTGAACCATAGTAACACATCAGCCTGTTGTTGATATAAGATAAACCTTTACATAAACCAAACAGAAGAACAATAAATAAACTCATGTAGCTATAATCAAAAACATATACTGGAGAAAAGACAGTTGCTTCCATAAATTCTAGGGAAACTGAATATCTAGCTACATGTGGAAAACTTAGTGGAGTTGTCTGTCTTTCTACCCTGTGTAAAAAACCCATTCTGATCATCTCAGAGACATTACTGGAAAATGTAAAAGTTTGAAAAATTGCCTTGGACAGGATCTTCTGAAAGGTCTCTGGCTACTCAGCAGATCAAGGGGCTACATACAGTGAAAAAGCTGCAGAACAAAGGGATCCTATATCAAGAAAACAAAATGAGAAGCTATTAGGTGAGAATTCAGGAAACTATGAGAGTTAGGAAGGAGGATCCATGACAAAATAAGACAAATACACTTATATACACATTTTTATGAAAAAATGTATTCATTATAATTGTCATAATAAACATGAGTCCAGAGTCAAATAATTAAAAGAAAAATTGAATTCACTCATAGAAACTCATAAAAACATGGACAGGCATAATAGTGTAGGCTTTAATCCCAGCCCTGGGAAAGCAGAGGCAGGAGGATCTCTGTGAAGCTATTCTGGAATACATAGGAAGTTTAAGACCAGCCAAGATTGCATAGTGAGAAACAGTCTCAAAAAGAAACAAAAAAAAGAAAATTAAAAATAAAAATAAATCAACTTGGCATCCTCATGCATGGGACTACTATCACTGATAATATCATGAAAACAGTTAATGGTGGATAACTATTTTTTTCAAACTAATAATTTCAATAGCCCTTTTTAAGTTAATTACTAAATAAGATATACTTGGCTTATAAATACTACTACTCTAGCATTGTTTATAAAACTCATTACTGATCAACAAAAAGATTTTTAAATAAAGACAAAAATTAGAACTTTCATTCCAACAGAGGAAAATTGAAAAAGCCCAAATGTCCTGATAGACTAAGTCTGAAACATGGTTCTTTGTAATAAATAAATAAATAAATAAATAAATAAATAAATAAATAAATAAATAAATAAATAAATAAATGTGAGTCAAATCCTGTGGGGAAGAGATTTGAGCACCCAGGAGTTCAGACATCCTGAGCCCACAGGACAGACTGCCACTTCTGCACACCTCTGCCCACATCCCTGGTCCCAGGGGAAACTGCACAGTGCCTCTGCACACAGAAATATAGGAACAGTCAGCCACTGGTACCCACAGATCTGGTTTGTGCCCAGGACTGAATTGAAAGGGCCAAACAGCTCCCTGCACCCAAATCTCATGGGGGAGAGAGCTGGACCCTCAGAAGTTTGGATATTCCTGAGAAGTCAAAGGAGACTACCTTCTGCTCACAGTCCAGATCCAAGAGAGAACTGCCTACTGCCATCTGTTGCCCCGGAGTGCAAGGAGCTAGGAACAATAAGGCACAGGACCCATTGATTCCTGCCCACGCCTAGAGCTGGAAGACAGTCACCAGGAGCAGCTACACACCTGAAATCAGAGCACCTGTTCTCAGAAAAGGCTGAAAGAAAACAGGAAAACAATTCTACAGGAGTGTTGGCACAGTGTCATACAGGAGGGTTATGTCACTCTCAGAGACAGTAAAACAAGCAAACACAAGAGACAACCCAATGACTAGAGGCAAGCACAGGAACATAAGCAAGAGAAACCAAGACTACTTGGCACTATCAGAGCCCAGTTCTCCCATCAAAGAAAATACTGGCTATCCAACCACACTAGAAAAGCAAGATTTAGATTTAAAAATCACATTTTGTGATAAAGATAGAGGACTTTAAGAGAGACATAAAGCACTCCCTTTAAAAAATGCAGAAAAACACAAGTAAACAAGTAGAAGCCCTTAGAGAACAAAAATCTGTGAAAGAATTACAGGAAAACACACACACACACAAACAAACAAACAAACAAACTGGGGAAGGAATTGAACAAAACAATTCAGGATTTAAAATGAAAATAGAAACAATAAGGAAAGCACAATGGGAGACAACCCTGGATATAGAAAACTTAAGGAAGAGACAAGGAGTCATAGATACAAGCATCACCAACAGAATACAAGACATAGAAGAGAAAGATACCATAGAAAACAGTGACACAACCCTCAAAGATAATGTAAACCACAAAAAGCTCCTAGTCCAAAACATCTGGGAAATCCAGGATACAAATAGAAGATCAAACCTAAGAATAATAGGTATAGAAGAAAGTGAGAACTTCCAACTCAAAGAGCCAGTAATTATATTCAACAAAATTATAGAAGAAAATGTCTCTAACCTAAAGAAAGAGATGCCCATAAACATACAAGAAGCCTACAGAACTCCAAATAGATTGGACCAGAAGAGAAATTCCTCCCATCACATAAGAGTCAAAACATCAAATGCATGAAACAAAAAAAAAAGAATATTAAAAGCAGTAAGGGAAAAAAGATGAAGTGACATATAAAGGTAGACCTATAAGAATTACACCAGACTTTTCAGAGATTATGAAAGCCAGAAGATCCTGGAAAGATGTAATTCAGACCCTAAGAGAACACAAATGCCAGCCCAAGTTACTGTATCCAGCAATACTCTCAATTAACATGGAGAAAGCAAGATATTCCATGACAAAAGCAAATTTAAACAATATCTTTCTACAAATACAGCCCTACAAAAGATAGTAGATGGAAAACTCCAACAGAAAGAGAGAAACTACATTGTACATAAAGCAAGAATATAATTTCCTTGCAATGAAAGTAAGAGACACACAAACATAATTCCACCTCTAACAACGAAAATAACAGGAAGCAACAATCACTATTATTTAACATCTCTCAACATCAACAGATTCAATTCCCTAATAAAAAGACATAGACTAACAGACTGGATATGTAAAGAGGACCCAGCATATTGCTGCATACAGGAAACATACTTCAGAGACAAAGACAGACACTACCTCAAAGTAAATAACTGGAAAACAACTTTCCAAGTAAATGGCCTGAAGAAGAAAGCTGGAGTTGTCATTCAAATATCAAATAAAATTGATTTTCAACTAAAAGTCATTTAAAAAGATAAGGAAGTACACTTCATATTCATCAAAGGAAAAGTCCAGCAAGATGAACTCTCAATCCTAAATATCTATGCTCCAAATGCAAGGGCACCTACATTCAAAAGAAAACCTTACTAAAGCACAAAGCATACATTGTACCTCACACAACGTAGTAGGAGATATCAACATCCCGCTCTCATCAATGGACAGATCATGGAAACAGAAATTAAACAGAGGCATAGAGAAACTAGCAGAAGTTATGAACAAAATGGATTTAACAAATATTTATAGAATATTTCATCATAAAACAAAAGGCTATACTTTTTTACAGCACCTCATGGAACCTTCTCTAAAATTGACCATATAATCAGTTCAAAACAGGCCTCAACAGATACACAAAGAGAGAAATAATCCTATGCATAATATCAGATCACCACGGACTAAGACTGGTCTTCAATAACAAAAATAATGACAGAAAGCCCACATACATATGGAAGTTGAACAATGCTCTACTCAATGATACCTTAGTCAAGGAAGAAATGAAGAAAGAAATTAAAGACTTCCTAGAATTTAATAAAAATGAAGATACAACATACCCAAATGTATGGAACACAATGAAAGCTCTGCTAAGAGGAAAACTCACAGCTCTGTGTGCTGGAAAAAGAAATTGTAGACAGCATATGTCAGCAGCTTGACAACACACCTACAAGCTCTAGAATGAAAAGAAATATATAAACCCAAGAGGAGTAGAAGGCAGGAAATAATCAAACTCAGAGCTGAAATCAACCAAATAAAAACAAAAAGGACTATACAAAGAATCAACAAAACCAGGAGCAGGTTCTTTGAAATAGATAAACCCTTAACCAAACTAACCCGAGGTCACAGAAAGTGTATCCAAATTAACAAAATCAGAAATAAAAAGAGAGACATAACAACAGCATATAAAGAAATTAAAACAAATCATCAAATCCTACTACAAATGCCTACATTCAACAAAATTGGAAAATCTGGAGGAAATGGACAGTTTTCTAGACAGATACCAGGTACCAAAGTTAAGACAGGAACAAATAAACTATCTAAACAACCCCATAACTTCTAAAGAAAGAGAAGCACTTATTAAAAGTCTCCCAACCTAAAAGAGCCCAGGACCAAATGGGTTCAGTGCAGAATTCTATTAGGCCTTCATAGAAGACCTCATAGCAATATTTTCTAAACTATTCCACAAAATAGGAACAGACGGAGCACTACCAAATTCCGTTTATGAAGCCACAATTACTTTTATACCAAAACCACACAAAGACCCAACATAGAAAGAGAACTTCAGACCAATTTCCCTTATGAATATTAATGCAAAAGTACTCATTAAAATTCTTGCAAACTGAATCCAAGAAAACAACAAAATGATCATCCATCATGATCGAGTAGGCTTCATGCCATGGATGCAGGGATGGTTTAACATACAGAAATCTATCAATGTAATCCACTATATAAACAAACTGAAAGATAAAAACCAAATGATCATTTCATTAGATGCTGAGAAAGCATTTTACAAAATTCAGCAGCCCTTCATGATAAAAGTCCTTGAAAGACCAGGAATTAAAGGTCCATATCTAAACATAGGAAAAGCAATATACAGAAAACCAATAGCCAACATCAAACTAAATGGAGAGAAACTTGAAGCAATCCCACTAAAATCAGGGACTAGACAAGGCCGCACACTCTCTACCTTCTTGTTCAACATAGTTTTTGATATATTAGCCAGAGAAATCAGACAACATAAGTAGGTCAAAATGATACAAGTTGGAAGGGAAGAAATCAAAATATCACTATTTACAGATGCTATAATAGTGTATTTAAGTGACCCCAAAAATTCCACCAGAGAACTATTAAGCCTGATAAACAATTTCAGCAAGGTGGCTGGATATCCTATTAACTCAAACAAATCAGTAGCCTTCCTCTACTAAAAGGATAAACAGGTTGAGAAAGAAATTAGAGAGATGACACCCTTCATGATAGTCCCAAATAATATAAAATATCTTTGTGTGACTTTAACTAAGCAAGGGAAAGATCTGTATGACAAAAACTTCAAGTCTCTGAAGAAAGAAATTGAGAAAGATCTCAGAAGATGGACAGATCTTCCATGCTCATGGATTGGCAGGATTAATATAGTAAAAATGGCCACTTTACCAAAAGCAATCAACAGATTCAATGCAATCCCCATCAAAATTCCTACTCAATTCTTTATTGAGATGGAAAGAGCAATTTGCAAATTCATTTGGAATAAAAAAAAAAACCCAGGATAGCAAAAATGATACTCAACAATAAAAGAAAATCTGGGGGAAATCACCATCCCTGACTTCATGCAGTATTACAGAACAATAGTCATAAAAACTGTAAGGTATAGGGGTTGGGGATTTAGCTCAGTGGTACAGCGCTTGCCTAGCAAGCTCAAGGCCTGGGTTCGGTCCCCAGCTCCGAAAAAAAAAAAAAGAAAAGAAACAAAACTGTAAGGTATTGGTGCAAAGACAGGCAGATATACCAGTGGAACAGAATTGAAGACCCAGAAATGAACTCACACACCTATGGTCACTTGATCTTTGACAAAGGAGCTAAAACCATCCAATGAAGAAAGATAGCATTTTCAACAAATAATTCTGGTTCAACTGGAAGCCAGCATATAGAAGAATGCAAATTGAACCATTCTTTTCACCCTGTAGAAAGCTTAAGTCCAAGTGGATCAAGGACCTCCACATCAAACCAGATACACTCAAACTAGTAGAAGAAAGAGTGGAAAAGATTCTTGAACACATGGGCACTGGAGAAAATTTCCTGAAGAAAACACCAATGGCTTATACTCTAAGATCGACAAATGGGACCTCATAAAACTGCAAAGGTTCTGTAAGGCAAACGACACTGTCATTAACACAAAACAGTAACCAACATATTGGGAACAGATCTGTACCAACCCTACATCTGATAGAGGGCTAATATACAAAATATACAAAGAACTCAAGAAGTTAGACTCCAGAGAGCAAAATAACTCTATTAAAAATGGGGAACAGAGCTAAAAAAAACTTTCTCAGCTGAGGATTATCAAATGCCCAAAAAGCACCTAAAGAAATGTTCAACATCCTTAGTCATCAGGGAAATGCAAATCAAAACAACCATGAGATTCAATCTTACACCAATCAGAATGACTAAGATAATCTCAGGTGACAGCAGATACTTGTGAGGATGTAGAGAAAGAGGAACACTCCTTCATTTTTAGTGGGATTGGAAACTGGTAGAAACACTCTGGAAATCAGTCTGGAGGTTCCTCAGAAAATCGGACATTCCACTAACTGAGGACCCAGCTATACTTCTCCTGGGCATATACCCAAAGATGCTCCAACATGCAACAAAGACACATGCTCCACTATGTTTATAGCAGCCTTATTTATAATAGCCAGAAGCTGGAAAGAACCCAGATGCCCTTCAACAGAGGAATGGATTCAAAAAATGTGGTACATCTACACAATGGTGTACTACTAAGCAGTCAAACACAATGACTTCATGAAATATAGGCAAGTGGAATGAACTACAAAATATCATCCTGAGTGATATAACCCAATCTACAGAAAAACACTCTTGGTATGTACTCATTGATAAGTTGATATTAGCCCAAAAACTGGAATTACCCAAGATGCGATCCACAGACCACAGGAAGGTCAAGAAGAAGGATGACCGAAATGCAGATGCTCCCACTTCTTTTAAAAAGGGGAAAATTATCTACAGGATGGAATATGCAAGCAAAGTTTAGAGCAGAGACTCAAGGAATGGCCATTCAGAGCCTGCCCCACATGTGGCCCACATATATACACAGACACCAAAACTAGATAAGATCGATGAAGTTAAAAATTGCATGCTGAAAGGGAACGAATAGAGATCTCTCCTGATAGACACATCCAGAGCCTGTCCAATACTGAGGTCAATGCTAGCAGCAAACCACTGAACTGAGAACAGGACATCCTTCGGAGGAATTAGAGAAAGGATTGAAAGAGCTGAAGGGTCTTGCAACCCCATAAGAACAACAATGCCAACCAACCAGAACTTCCAGGGACTAAACCACTACTGAAAGACTATACATGGACTGACCCAGGGCTCCAAATGCATATGTAGCAGAGAATAGCCTTGTTGGGCACCAGTGGAAGGGGAAGCCCTTTGTCCTGCGAAGGTTGGACCCCCAGTGCATGGGAATGTGTTGGGGAGCAGTAAAGGGGATGGATGGGGGAATGCCCTCATGAGAGGGGTAGGGGAGTGGAGGCTTATGGACAGGAAACCAGGAAAGGGAATAACAGTTGAAATGTAAGTAAAGAAATATATCTAATAAAAAAGGAAAGAAAGAAAGAAAGAAATTTGTTTAAAATATAAATGACTGCAGAAACCTCAATAAACAAACAAACAAACAAGTAAATAAATAAATAAATAAATAAATAAATAAATAAATAAATTTGATTTGGAAATCTGGGTTGGTACCAGAGTAATCAGGAATATTCCTGATTACGTAAAAACACATGAGTAGAACTTTTAAAGTTCTCTTGTTTTGTTGTCCTCTAAAACTGCATACAAATAAAAAAAATGATATTAACAATGGTACGTGGCAAAGGAAAATTTCTTGGAGTGATAAAATACAGGTTTTCTGCTGCTGTAAAGCAATAAATAATGACTCTCATCCTGGTCCTTTTGAGTTCTCACTTTTAAAGATCTGCATGCACTAACTGTTTCTCTATTACCGCTTTCATACACCATCCCCTTGCCGGGTGTTACCACCACGCCTGCGATTCTCATAGCATTCTGTGGGCCATGCTAGCATGGCCCCATACCATGTTAGCCCCAATCATTCTACAGACTAACACGGTTTCCTGTCATGAACTCTTTCACACTCCCAACACCCAGTGAAATCGTTACTCAGCAAACTGGTACCCAACAACCAAATATATGTGTTAAATGCTCAATATACAACACATCCACACAATTAACTCACAACCAATTGATAATATACCATTGCCTACATAGGCACAAAGCCCTTTACACATCCCTCCCTTAAGAACAGTCATACAAACCTGTAAAGGTGCAGAGAAGAATCTTAACATGTGTCTCTGTGTTCTCTCCGCTGCCTCTCTAGCCTCACTCTAGTCTCTTCTCTCTAAAACTTTTCTCCTTCCCACCCTTCCTACTTGTCCAATGACAGGCCTTGTTCTATCTTCTACCTGCCTTCACCTGCGTGACGACATCATCCTACAGTTGTCTTTATAATTTTTCAATTTAAAGGTTTTGAAAGTGAATTTATAATACAAACAGGGGTGCATTTGGAATAAATTATGCTGTATAATTTAAAAACTAGATAGTAATTTTTAAAGTATTTCCATACCTCATCAATAAAGAACTGAATTATTTAGTGTTTATTAACATGGCATTATGTTTAACCTAGGAGCCAGAATTCTCTGCATACCTGTGGAATGTTGTAGAGACTTAGAACTCGGGAGATCTGAGTTGATATTCCTGTTGAAATGCCCCCTATCACTGCAACCAGCTTATCAGTCTTCTCAGGCCTGCAGCTGTAGTTAGGAACTGGGGGGCTCTCTCCTGAGAGCAAAGCCATAGAACTCTCTATGGCCTTCTTCTCAATAAAGTCAACATTGAAGAGATAGAATCCAAGGGACATATTGAATAGAATATTTGGGTCCTTGTTGATTTTTTCTATAGCAAAAATCATTGCCAACATGTGCTGATAATGTTTAGTGAGATATCTAGTAGAAAAAATTGGAAAGACAATTTTTTGTTCTTTTTTACTGTTAATTTTTAATAAAATATAATCACGCCATTTACCAACCTTTTATTTCTCCATGCAGCTGCTCCCATGCTCCCTCTTAAATTCTGGAATTTTATTTCTAACAATCTAAGTCATGTAATGAATATACACAATAATCTGAGAACCAAGCAGGATAATCTATATTAAAAATGTAGAGGAAGTAGTCTTAAAAAAGATTTATAGTCCAACCTATTAAAAATTTCACAATTTTTTAAAATTTTTATTTGAAACAGAGTTTTGCCTATTTGGCCCAGGCTGTATTTAAACTCACTATGTAGACTAGGTTGATCACAGGCTCACTAAGATCCTCCTGGCTCTGCTTCTCAAGTTCTGGAATTAAAGGTTTGTACCACCACAAACTTTTATAATGTACAATTTTCAGTTTTTAATGTGCGACATTTGTCTGAGAAATTAAAATGGAGATGGAAAGCATGTGGAAAATGGCAAGCATTAAAACTTAGTATATATCATGTGCTCTTCAAAACGAGGAAAAATCTTGGGAAAATAAATAGTGCTTGAGCAACTATGGTAATTGAAAAATTGTGTTGAATGAATGAAAGCAGGAAAAATATATATTGTATTCTCAGTACAATACACTTAATAAAAACAAAGAAAAATTGCTTCAACTGAAAAGTATTTTCAAAGTTTTCTTACATATTTAAGAAAATTCAGCACGAGAAGGAGAGGGACACATGGAGAACATGAATGTGGAGCTACTGACGTTTGGACTACTGGGGAAGGGAGTGAGTTTCCTTAAAAGGTTTGCCCTAGTAGCTTACCAATACACTAAATGATGTCCTAACTCATGGAGTACTGGCATACTTAAATTAATTCAGTATTAAAAAGTGTGAGCAAGAGAGAATCCAGGAGAGAGAGAGAGAGAGAGAGAGAGAGAGAGAGAGAGAGAGAGAGAGGCAATTCTATGAAATTGAGAGATAAGTGACATTAAACATTACAGTGGAATGGGTAGAGGATGATTTGATCAACATATATTGTTTAATAGGTATGAAATCCAGAAACAATATTTTTAAAGAGAGAAGCAAAAATGCTTACCCATAAACATATTCTGGCAAATAGATTGCATCTTTAAAGTCAAATAATTTACTTCTAGTGTCTCCAGTAGTCATTCTAAGGGAAAAGAGTCCTCCGATAACAAAATCCCCATCTTGATAGTAGCCAGGAGAAGCAGGATTATTTAAGGAGACATAAGAAATTTGTACCTGGAATACAATGAGAACAATCAGGAGAGAGAAAACGATGAGTAATTTCATACTAACATTGATAAATAATTAATAAAACTTAGGAATCTATTCAGTTGAGAATCTTGAGCCAATGAATCCTGATAGCACATCAACAAACTGATAAAATACGAATCTGTCTGGTCAGTGTAGATCAAGGTTACTAAGCATTGTTTTGTCCTGATCCAGACCTGCCAGTATCCAAACACTCCTTTATTTCCTGTGAGTATAATCTTCTTTGCCTCTACTTGGCCCTAGATTATGTCCCCTTCACAGAGTCACTGTGAGTCCCCAAGGGCTCAGGAACCTCTCACTTGGCACCTGGGAATCCTGATTTTCAGCAGGAAAACATACAATTAAGAACAAGTATGAAGTATGCTTAAACATCTGTGGGGTATGTACTCTGTGAGCTGAGACTTTTCAAGGCCTCAAGGTAAAGAGAGACTAACCAGTGGAAGCATAATTAAGTCATGAAGAGTCATTTGAAGGCGGCATCAAAGCTCAATGTTTGTGGGGGAAATGTTGGACTCTTAATCATTTAACATCAGTGTCATTTTAGTATATTTCTGTAAGACCAAGCCAAAGCCTTACATTAGAAAACTATATAGGGTCTTCTAACAATTATCAATTTGTGGTTTTTTTTTTTTTTTTTTTTTTTTTAGGACTCCAGAAGATGGCATCGGAGTCTCTGGAACTTGAGTCGAATACTTGTGAGCTGTCTCATGGGTGCTGGAAATCAGGCCTTGGTCCTCTAGGAGAGCAGTTGGTATTTTTTTTTAGTGGTTTTTTTTTTTATTAACTTGAGTATTTCTTATATACATTTCGAGTGTTATTCAATTTGTGTTTTTTAACATCTTACATTGTATATGATTATAAGATAATGTTTTGAAATACATATACATAAAATTAAATATAAATTTTTAACTCACAGATTTTTTTAGAGAAATGGCATGATTTCAAATTTACTTACTGATCCCTCTTCTTCCTCTCATCCCAGTTTCTCCCTTTCCTCTCCCCTCCTTTTCCCTCCCTAGAAGAGGGGAGGCCTCCCATTGATATCATCCAACCGTCATATCAAGTTGTAGTAAGACTAGGCACACCTTCTATTGAGGCTAGACAAGATAGTCCAGTTAGGGGAAAAGAATCCAAAGTTGATCAATAGTCAAAGACAGCCAGTGCTCCTGTTTTAGGAGTTCCATATGAAGACAGAGCTGAACAAATCTTACACATGTGCAAAAAGTCTACGTCCATCCATGCATGCTCTAAAGCTGGCAGTTTAGTTTCTTTCAATGAGACCCTATGGGTACAGGTTAGTTGATCCTGTAGGTTTTCTCATGGTATCTGTGACCTCTCTGGCTCCTTCAGTTCTTCCTCTCCATCTTCCACAGCATTCCTCAAGTTCGTCTTAAGGTTTGGTTGTGAGTCTCTGCATCTGAGTCCAGCAGTTACTTGGTGATGCCTCTCTGGTGACAGTTATGCTAGGCTTTTGTCATGTTTGTCTTTCTGGGTATGGGAAGCCACTTTCAGGATGATGTTTTCTAGTTCCATTCATTTGCCTGCAAATTTCATGATGTCATTAATTTTTAAGATATCAGTGTACACATTTTATTTATAGTTTTGTACACTGATTTAATATAGATAGGACTGCTTTTCTACTTGAGTCATTGTAACCAAAGAAAAATAACCTATAATACAAAGTGTAAACTATAGCATAATGACACAAAAACACACATACTAATTCTAGGAAGGAATGTAATTATAGTGTTACATTTTTACAGTCCACACAGACCCCTGATTTGAATGAAATTCATAAATTTGTAGCAAAGCTTTGTAGTTTCAAAAATGTTACCAAAGAATGCACAAATTTAATATTTATTCCAACTTTCTGTCATATTCCTGGATTCTTTACCAATGTAAAGAATGGAGAAAAAAACAAAAACAAAGAAAAACTGAAATCAGAATCACTAATGTTATTAAGGAGTAAAGCAAATAAATTAACATTTAACAACCATCAGCAAATAGACAGCAAAGACAATGCTGTGACAAGAAACAGAAGGTTGCTAGAAAGCTGTACTCAGACCCTCATACCAGCAAAATCCTCTCCTGCACTGAATAGAACAAAACTAGATCTTTTCCTATTAAGGTGATAGAGATGCAACTTCTTTTATGAATACTGTGGAAGGGCAAATGTATGCATCATGGTAATTCAAACCAGCTGTTACAGAGTGGGCCCAGAACATATCTGTGTGTTCTGGGGTGATGTATACTGTAATTCTTTGATTAGGATAGTGGACACACTAGTTAAACTTGGGGATGGGAGAAGAGAATGAACACAGGAGTACAAGACAAAGGTGAATGAGACTTCTCTTGTAACCTAGCATCATGTGGATGGAATCAATTTCTGGTGTAGTCCACTCTGCTTCGATGAGGTGTTGGCTCAGCTCTCAATCTCAATGATGTGTGATGCAGTCTACAGCGAGAATACTCAAAATGTGTCCTCTTAAACAACAAGCCTAATTTTAGTGGTGGAGCTGCTCTTTGTAGCTGTGTTTACATGGGTCTGATCATTAATCGCTATCTTCAGAGGAAGTTCTAACTTTTCCTTGCATACTCTCCCTATGTGTGTGATTGCATCCCTGTTTTCACATTCAGTAGTTCATATTGCTATCTTTTCATCTTTAGCTTTAACATTAACAACAGCTCCACATAGAACATCAGAAGATTCTCCAAAAAGGAACAGCAGTATCCCTAGCCAAACATGGTTGAGGTCACTTCCTCCCTGCTGCTTAATCAATGTAATTAACCATCATCTTTATCATCTACTGTTTTCCTCATCTTCCACACAGGCTAAATACCATCCTTAAAAAGTGAGTAGTCACAGTTGGTAGTGGATATGGTAATCTTAGAGATCAATCTGATGTTTGTTTAGGACTGAATTTGTGGATAGATATTGTATAAATGTAATTTGTCACAGAATATTTTGTTTTCTCCATCTGTGATAATTGAAAGTTTTGCTGGGTATTAGTAGTCTGGGTTGATCTCTGTTTTCTCCTACAGTCTGAAAGACATCTGTCCAGCCCCTTTCTGTCTTTGAGAATCTCTGTTGACAAGTCATGTGTAATTCTAATAGGTCTGCCTTTATATGTTACTTGGCCATTTTTTCCTGCTTTTAATTTCTAAGTTCTGTACGTTTGGTGTTTAGATTATTATGTGGCAAAGGGATTTTGCTTTCTGGTCCAATTTGTTTGGTATTTTCTAGGCTTCTACCCTTTTAGGCATCTCTTTCTTTAAGTTACATGATTTTTTACTTTCCATTTGTATTTATTTTTATATAAAAGCCATTCAGTTTATTTACAATATTGTACATTAAAGGAATATGTTCGAAGATCACACAGAAAGTTCACAAAGCTATACATGAAATACATACTGAGAGGCTCTTACAAAATGTAGGACAGAGTTTGGAAGACTGTTATGGTTGGTGAATATTATGCAACCATTAGCTAGAAATAAGACAAAACATGCAAGTCAGTAGAATTTCAAGAAATTAAAGGCTAAAAACATTTAGCTAATAGCTAAGTTATCATATAGTTGAACAACTACCATGTAAGAATGGGAATTTATAAAACAGGTCAGTTTTTAAAAGTTCTCCATGAATAATAGGCTTTCAGTAATTTCATATAAAGGTCTTCAGAAGTTATTTTTCAAATTATTTCCAGGACTGAACTACATTATCAGTAGATGTATATATTAAAACAATAGCTTTTGTATAATTATTTATTGTATTTTAAGGAAGTCTCAATTTTTCACCTTGGGAACAAAGGTAAGAAGAAAGTCAATCAGTTAACTTAGAATGGAAGAAAAGCTCTTGGTAGGAGCAAATTGCCAACATAGAAAATAAAGAGTCCAGGAAGTAGAGAAGGACAAAATTCTAATAGCTGGACTGTAAAAATTCCAGCGTAAACTTTAGACGTGCTCAATTAAAGATGTCCTTTGATGCAGTACCTCCCCACTGACAGTTCTGACAATGTCTCGGATGTGTTATTGGCTGCAACCACATCTCCTTCAGTGTTTACTGTTTTGGCTGAAAGACATTAATCAGATTGGGCCAACGGGTAAGTTGTGTTCTGTCCATAGTCAACATACTGGTATCTCTCCTGAGATATCTGCTCAGAGTGTCCAAAGTATGCTGTTGTTACAATACCTTGCATCTTAAGTACTATGCTGTGTACTTTCATGGAAACTAGTGTACAGAAATCGTATATGTAACTCATTTACTCTGCATTAACTGTTGGTACTGTGTAATCAATGTGCTTGACATTAAGTGGGCCATTATTAGTTACATTGTTTTTTTTTAATATTTTGATTAGAAATATTTCTTTACTTACATTTCAAACATTATTCCTCTTCCCAGTTTTCTGCCCACAAGCCCCTATTCCCTCCCATCCCCCTTCCCCATACAGGTATTCCCCCTATACATACCCCTTATTCCCCCCTCCCCATATTCCACTGCACTGGGGGTCCAAACTTGGTAGGATAAAGGGCTTCCCCTTGCACTGATGCCACAATAAGCCTATTCTCTGCTACATATGCAGTTGGAGCCCTGGGATAGTCCAGGTATAGTCTTTTGGTGGTGGGTTAGTTGCTAGAAGCTCTGGTTGGTTGGCATTGTTGTTCTTATGGGGTACCAAGCCCCTTCAGCTCTTTCAATCCTTCCTCTAATTCCCCTAAATGGGGTCCTGTTCTCAGTTCAGTGATTTGCTGCTAGCACTGACCTCTGTGTTGGATATGCTCTGGATGTATCTCCCAGGAGAGATCTATATCCCATCCCTCTCAGCATGCCTTCTTTAGTTTCATCAATCTTTTGATTTAGTTTTGGTGACTGTATGTATATGGACCACATGTGGGTCAGACTCTGAATGGCTATTCGTTGAGTTGCTGCTCTAAATGTGGCTTCCATATCCCCTCCTATGGATATTTTTCCCCTTAAGAATGAGTGGGAGCGCCAGTTTTAAAGGAGACAGGTAGGTTCACCAATGTCCTACAAAGACTTGCTTTTAAGATTTAGTCATGTCATGGGGTTTTGATCTATTACCATGTTATCCTGTCTAAAGGTCAAATGGTTGGACTGGGGAAGTGGCCTAGCTGGAAAACTGTCTTGCGTAAGGCCCGCTGTGGTCATCTCTTAATGACTCTAGACCTGAGGAGACAGATCACAGGAGGTCACCTTGGTGAGTCAGAGATGAGAGAGAGATACCATGAGAGAATGACACAGACGAGGTGCCTGAAGAATGGTCCCTGAGGTTGTCCTCTAGCCTTTCACACATGCACACCTACATACAAAGCTCAACTGTCCTAGTCTAAGTTGGCGCCTGAATCTTGACATAACCCAAAGGGGTTCTGATTTCTTCACAACTGATTATTACAAAATTCTTCAGACTTATCTTGATAAGTCATCTCATCTAGATTTTGTAATTTCTCCAATCGACCATATACATAGATAGATAGATAGATAGATAGATAGATAGATAGATAGATAGATAGAGATAGATAAAGATTCTTCAGGGGTTAAAGGCCTGGGAGCCTGGAGGTATAACTCAATTGGCAGAATATCTAACATGCATGAAGCCTTGGGTTCCATCTCCAGGACCCCAGAAACAGGACATGATAGCACACATCTGTAATCTGAATATTCAGGAAGTCGAGGCAGTAGGTTTACAAGTTCAAAGTCATCCACAGCTACATAGTGAGTGGCTTTGAGGCCAGAAGGGATTAAGTAAGACCCCCACCTCCAGAAAAAAATAAAGATATTTCAGGACCTCAGTCTTAACATCTAGAATACCACTGATGGAGATACTGTTTCTAGGCCTCTTCGTGTGGCCGTGCTGGGAATACGTTTAACAGATGAAAAATCTCACATATTCACATCACCACTTCCCACTCCACTTCAGTACTGCGTGCAGTCACTGTTGGTTGCTGGTTGGTTGGTTGGTTGGATTTTTGAAACAGGGCCTCTCATGTCCTCAGGCTGCCTTCAAACTTCCTATCCTCAAAGCTTAGGATCTTATTCAGTGTTATAGCATTTCCCTGGCATGCTTAAGGCACTGGGTTTGATTCTTAGGACCAGCAAAACATTTTAAAATGATAACAAAGTTTCAACAGGGCTGGCAAGATGGTTTAGCAGGTAAAGGTGCTTGCCATGTAAGCCTGGTGATCTAGATTCCTCAATACCCGAAAGACAATGGAAGGACAAAATCAACTCCACAAAGTCGTCATCCGAGCTCAGCATGCTCGCCACTGCGTGTACACACATGTACACAAATGTGTACACATCTACACACATGTACACACACACACACACACACACACACACACACACACACACAAAACCTTTTTAAATGTTATTTAATGCTATTTAAGGTTCCTGAGCATGGGTGAGGCTCATCACCTGCTAAGTTTCACCATAAGACAGTGTCATAACAAGCTGACTTTTCTCCTGGAATCATTTCAAATAAATTTCCCAACCTCTGCCAGGAAGGTAGTGTATGTTTGGCTGTGTTTTTGAAGAACAAAGCTAGGCAGTACCACATGGAGAATTTGAACTAATTCCCTTCTTTTTGTGGCAGTTGGGTTTTGTTTGTTTTTGAGATGATTCTGTTACCATCTGCAGAGAGCTAGGATGCCACCACACCCGGCTTCTCTCCACTGTTAATACTTTCTGGCCTCTCCCCCACAGTTTATGCCCCAGTGTGCATGGTTTCGCACTGTTTTAATGATACTTGGGGAAAAAAAAACAAGAGATAAGTTCATTTTTTTCCAATCTTCCACGCTTAACTAAACATGCCAAATTATCCTCTTTTTCCTCTTTCTTCTTTTTTGTTTATGTGGGTTTTTAAAAATCTGTCTTTAATCCCAGTACTCGGGAGGTAGAGGCAGACAGATCTCTGTGAGTTCAAGGCCAGCCCGGTCTACAGAGGGAGTTGGGAGTTCCAGGACAGCCAAGGCTACACAGTGAGACCCTATCTCAAAAAAAAAAAAGAAAGAAAAACAGGAAAAAAACAATAAATAAATAAATATTTTATTTATAAAAATTACATTATATATAATACAAATATTATATTTGTAAAATAAATGTATCTTTGGTTTAAAAAAAAAAGAATGAGTGGGAGCATCCACATTTTGGTCATCCTTATTCTTGAGTTTCCTGTGGTCTGTGAATTGCATCTTGGGTAGTTCAAACTTTTGGGCTATTATCCACTTATCAATGAGTACATACCAAGTGTGTTTTTCTGTGTTTGAGTAACCTCACTCAGAATGATATTTTGTAGTTCATTCCACTTGCCTATGAATTTCATGAAGTCATTGTTTTTGATAGCTGAGTAGTACTCCATTGTGTAGATGTACCACATTTTTTTAATACATTCCTCTGTTGAAGGGCATCTAGGTTCTTTGCAACTTCCAGCTATTATAAATAAGGTTGGTATGAACATAGTGGAGCATGTGTCTTTGCTGAATGTTGGAGCATCTTTGTGTATATGCCCAAGAGAGGTATAGCTGGGTCCTCAGGTAGTGGAATGTTCAATTTTCTGAAGAACCTCCAGACTGATTTCCAGAGTGGTTGTACCAGTGTGCAATCCCACCAACAATGGAGGAGTGTTCCCCTTTCTCCACATCTTTGCCAGCATGTGCTGTTACCTTAGCTTTTTATATTAGCCCTTCTGACTGGTGTGAGGTAGAATCACATGGTTGTTTTCAATTTGCATTTCCCTGTTGACTAAGGATGTTGAACACTTCTTTAGAAGCTTTTTGGCCAAGCTATAATCCTTAGCAGAGAATGTTTTGCTTAGCTCTGTACCCCATTTTTTAATAGGATCATTTGGCTCTCAGAAGTCAAACTTCTTTAGTTCTTTGTATATTTTGGATATTAGCCCTCTATGAGATTTAGGATTGGTAAAGATCTTTCTCCAATCTGTTGGTTGCTGTTTTGTGCTAATAACAGTGTCTTTTGCCTTACAGAAGCTTTGCAGTTTTATGAGGTCCCATTTGTCGATTCTTGATCTTTGAGCATGAGGCATTGGTGTTTTGTATAGGAAATTTTCCCCAGTGCCCATGTGTTCAAGACTCTTCCCCACTTTTTCTTCTACTAGTTTGAGTATACCTGGTTTGATGTGGAGGTCCTTGATCCACTGGAATTTAACCTTTGTACATGGTGATAAGAATGGACTGATTTGCATTCTTCTACATGCTGAACTCCACTTGAAGCAACACCTTTTGTTTAAAATGATATATTTCTTTCATTGGATGGTTATAGATCCTTTGTCAAATATCAAGTGACCATAGGTATGTGGATTCATTTCTGGGTCTTTAATTCTGTTCCACTGGTCTATCTGCCTGTCTCTGTACCAAAACCATAGTTTTTATGACTATTGCTCTGTAATACTGCTTGAAGTCATGGATGGTGATTCCCCCAGAAGTTCTTTTATTGTTGAGTATAGCTTTCTCTATCCTGGGATTTTTGTTATTCCAAGTGAATTTGCAAATTGCTCTTTCTATCTCTATAAAGAATTGAATAGGAATTTTGATGGGGATTGCATTGAATCTGTAGATTGCTTTTGGCAAAATGGCCATCTTTACTATATTAATCCTGCCATCCATGAGCATGAAGGATCTTTCCATCTTCTGAGATCTTCTTCAATTTCTTTCTTCAGAGACTTGAAGTTCTTGCCATACAGATCTTTCACTTGCTTGGTTAAAGTCACACCAAGGTATTTTATATTATTTGGGACCATTGTGAAGGGTGTCATTTCCTTAATTTCTTTCTCAACCTGTTTATCCTTTGAGTAGAGGAAAGTTACTAATTTGTTTGAATGAATTTTATACCCCAACACTTGGTTGAAGTTGTTTATCAGGTTAAGTAGTTCTCTTGTGGAACTTTTGGGATCACTTAAGTACACTAACATATCATCTGCAAATAGTGATATTTTGACTTATTTTCTTCCAATTTGTATCCCTTTCACCTCTGTTCGCTGTCTGATTCCTCTGGCTAGGACTTCAAGTATTATATGGAATAAGTTGAGAGAGAGTGGGAAGCCTTGTCTAGTCCCTGATTTTAGTGGGTTTGTCTCAAGTTTCTCTCTATTTAGTTTGATGTTAGCTACTGGTTTGCTGTATACTGCTTTTACTATGTTTAGATATGGGTCTTGAATTCCAGATCTTTCCAGGACTTTTATCATGAAGGGCTGTTGAATTTTGTCAAATACTTTCTCAGCATCTAATGAAATGATCATGTGGTTCTTATCTTTTAGTTTGTTTATATAATACATTACATTGATGGATTTTCGTATATTAAACCATCCTTGTATCCCTGGGAAGAAGCCTACTTGATCATGGTGGACGATCATTTTGATGTGTTCTTGGCTGTGGTTTGCAAGAATTTTATTATTTTTGCATCATCATTCATAAAGGAAATTATTTTGAAGTTCTCTTTCTTTGTTGGATCTTTGTGTCGTTTTGGTATAAGAGTAATTGTGGCTTCAAGAAAGAATTTGGTAGTGCTCCGTCTGTTTTAATTGTGTGGAATAGTTTGGGCAGTATTGGTATGAGATCTTCTATGAAGGTCTGATAGAATTCTGCACTGAACCCATCTGGACCTGGACTTTTTTTGGTGCTTCTATTTCTTTAGGAGTTTGGAGTTGTTTTGATAGTTTATTTGTTCTTAATTTAACTTTGGTACCTGGTATCTGTCCAGAAAATTGTCGACTTCCTCCAGATTTTCCAGTTTTGTTGAATATAGGCTTTTGTAGTAGGATCTGATGTTTTTTTTAATTTCTTCAGATTCTGTTGTTATGTCACTATTTTTATTCCTGATTTTGTTAATTTGGATACACTCTCTGTGACCTCTGGTTAGTCTGGCTAAGGGTTTATCTATCTTGTTGATTTTCTCAAAGAACCAGCTCTTGGTTTTGTTGATTCTTTGTATAGTCCTTTTCAATTCTACTTGGTTGATTTCTGCCCTGAGTTTAATTATTTCGTGTCTTCTACTCCTCTTGGGTATATTTATTTCTTTTTGTTCTAGAGTTTTAGGTGTGTTGTCAAGCTGCTGACATATGCTCTCTCCTGTTTCTTTTTACAGTCACTCAGAGCTATGAATGTTCCTCTTAGTACCACTTTCATTGTGTCCCATAAGTTTGGGAATGTTGTATCTTTATTTTCATTAAATTCTAAGAAGACTTTAATTTCTTTATTTCTTCCTTGACCAAGTTGTCATTGAGTAGAGCATAGTTCAACTTCCATTTATATGTTGGCTTTCTGTCATTATTGTTTTTATTGAAGACCAGTCTTAGTGTGTGGTGATCTGATAGGATGCATGGGATTATTTCTATTTGCCTGTATCTGTTGAGGCCTGTTTTGTGACCAATTTTATGGTCAATTTTGGACAAGTTTCCATATGGTGCTGAGAAGAAGGTATATCCTTTTGTTTTAGGATGAAATGTTCTGTTAAATCTGTTAAAGCCATTTGGTTCAAAACTTCTGTTAGTTTCTCTATGTCTCTGTTTAATTTCTGTTTCTATGATCTGTCCATTGATGAGAGTGGGCTGTTGAAATCTCCTACTATTATCCTTTGAGGTGCAGTGTGTGCTTTGAGCTTTAGTCAGGTTCTTTTATGAATGTAGGTGCCCTTATATTTGGATCATAGATATTTAGGATTAAGAGTTAATCTTGGTGGATTTTTACTTTGATAAATATGAAGTGTCCTTGCTTATCTTTTTAAATGACTCTTAGTTGAAAGTCAATTTCATTTGGTATTATAATGGCAACTCCAGTTTGTTTCTTTGGGCCATTTGCTTGGAAAAATTTTTAGAGCCATTTACTCTGAGCTAGTGTCTGTCTTTGGCTCTGAGGTATGTTTACTCCATGCAGCAAAATGCTGGGCCCTCTTTATGTTTATTCTGTTAGTCTCTGTCTTTTTATTGGGGAATGGAGTCTGTTGATGTTGAGAGATATTAAGGAATATTGGTTGCCACTTCCTGTTATTTTCATTGTTAGAAGTGGAATTATGTTTCTCTTTTTCAGTTTTGTTGCAAGGAAATTATATTCTTGCATTCAGTACAGTGTAGTTTCTGTCATTGTGTTGAAGTTTTCCTTCTATTATGCTTTGTAGTGCTGGATTTGTAGAAAGATATTGCATAAATTTGGTTTTGTCATGGGCTATCTTAGTTTCTCAATCTTTGATAATTAAGAGTTTTGCTGGATACAGTAGCTTGGGCTGATATTTGTGTTCTCTTAAGGTCTGTATGACATCTTTCCAGGACCTTCTGGCTTTCATAGTCTCTGCTGAGAAGTCTGGTGAAATTCTTATAAGTCTCCATTTATATGTCACTTGACTTTTTTCCCTTACTGCTTTTAATATTTTTTCTTTGTTTTGTGCATTTGGTATTTTAACTATTATGTGACTGGAGAAATTTTGCTTCTGGTCTAATCTATTTGGAGTTCTGTAGGCTTCTTGTATGTTTATGGGCATCTCTTTCTTTAGGTTAGGGAAGTTTTCTTCTACAATTTTGTTGAATATATTTACTGGCCCTTTAAGTTGGGATTCTTCACTTTCATTCTATACCTATTATCCTTAGATTTGATCTTCTCATTGTGTCCTGGATTTCCTGAATGTTTTGGGCTAGGAGCCTTTTACTTTTTACATTATCTTTGACAGTTGTGTTGATGTTTTCTATGGTATCTTCTGCCCCTGAGATTCTCTCTTCTATGTCTTGTATTCTATTGGTGATGCTTGTATCTACAGCTCCTTTGGTTTTCTATATCCAGGGTTGTGTCCCTTTGTGCTTTCTTTATTGTTTCTAGTTCCATTTTCAATTCATTAACCTGTTTGTTTGTATTTTCCTGTAATTCTTTCAAGGATGTTTATGTTTCCTCTCTAAGTGCTACTACTTGTTTACTTGTGTTTTCTTGCATTTCTTTTTCTTTCCGGAGCTGAGGATGGATCCCAGGGCCTTGAGCTTGCTAGGCAAGCTCTCTACCACTGAGCTAAATCCCCAACCCCCTGCATTTCTTTAAGGAAGTTCTTTATGTCCTTCTTAAAGTCCTCCGTCACTATCATAAAATGTGATTTTAAATCTAAATCTTGCTTTTCTGGTGTATTTGGATATCCAATATTTTCTTTGGTGGGAGAACTGGGCTATGATGATGTCAAGTAGTCTTGGCTTCTGTTGCTTAGGTTCCTGCGCTTGCCTCTAGTCATTGGGTTGTCTCTGGTGTTTGCCTGTCTTGCTGTTTCTGAGAGTTACTTGACCCTGCTGTAGGCCTCTGTGTCAGCACTCCTGTAGAACTGTTTTCCTGTTTACTTTCAGCCTTTCCTGAGAACAGGTGCTCTGATTTCAGGTGTATCAGCACTCCTGGAGAGTGTCTTCCAGCTCTAGGCATGGGCAGGAATCAAAGTGCTCATGTAGGTCATTGTACCCAACAGGCACAGTTGGCACTATGTTATTCCCTCTTGGGTCTGGACTGTGGGCAGAGGGTATTCTCCTCTGACTTCTCAGAAGCATCCACACTTCTGAGGTTCCAGCTCCCTTCCACACAGGATTTGGGTGCAGGGAGCTACTTGGCTAGTTCAGTTCGGTCCTGGGCACAGACCAGATCTGTGGGTACCGGCAGCTGTCTGTTCCTATATCCCTCTGTCCAGAGGCACTGTGCAGTTTCCCCTTGGACCAGTGATGTGGGCTGAGGTGTGCAGAGGTGGCTGTATGTACTGCGGTCTCAGGATGTCTGTACTCCTGGGTCATCTGCCCTTTTCCCCATGGGATTTGGGTGCATTGGACTGTGGGATGGTGTCAGTTCACTTCCAGACAGAGCCAGAAACAAGAAGTGCCCTGACCTAGAGGACTTCTGCTTTTGTGTATCCTGAATCCACCAGGCAGGTAATTTGGTAGCAGAAAAGTGGGTCTTACCTCTGTTCTCAGCTGTGGCAGCACTTCTGGAGACTGTCTTCAAGCTCTAGGCATGGGCAGGAGTCAAAGGGTCCTGCCCCTGATTGCTCATGTAGGTCCTCGCACCCAGCAGGCACAGTTGGCATTCTGCGATTCTCTCTTGGGTCTGGCCTGTGGGCAGAGGGTATTCTCCTCTGACTTCTCAGGAGTATCCACACTTCTGAGGATCCAGCTCTCTCCCCCATGGGATTTGGATGCAGGGAGCTATTTGGCTGGTTCAGTTTGGTCCTGAGCGCAGACCAGAACCACGGGTACCAGCGGCTCTCTGTTCCTATATCCCTGTGTCCAGAGACATTGTGCAGTTTCCCCTTAGACCAGGGATGTGGGCTGAGGTGTGCAGAGGTGATAGTCTGTCCTGTGGTCTCAGGATATCTCTTTCCTGTGGTCTCAGGATGTCTCCATGATTTTTTTAAAGTATTTTCTGGGCCTTTGATCTGGGAATCTTTCCTTGCTCTATACCTATTGTTCTTAGGTTCTGTATTTTTCATAGTGTCCCAGGTTTCCTGGAATTTTTGGTGTAAGGATTGTTTTAGATTTCACATTTTCTTTGACCAATGTGTCACTTTCTTCTATTATATTTTCTACACCTGGGATTCCCTCGTCCATCTCTTGAATCCTGCCAGTGATACACTTTCATTTGTAGTTTCTGTTCACTTAACAAAATGAAAAGCCATTTCAAGTTTTCCTCCAGTGTGTGTTTCTTTATAGGTTTTATTTTCATTTTTAGGTCTTGAACAGGTGTATTGATTTCCTTCACCTGTTTGTTTGTATTTTCTTGGATTTTTAAAAAAGGATTTAACCTTATACTCTTTAAGGAAAACAAGTGGAATGAATTGTGGGGAGAACAGAGGAACAGAATACAACTGGAATGGAGTATGTGTTAGAGACAATCCTGAAACATAGACCAATGGAAACTTCCACAAATCAATCAGGGTTACCCTAGCTAAGACTCTTAGAAGATTTGGAGCCTTAACTGAATATCTCCTGTAATCATGCAATATAATCTGTAGATGGATTGAGACACCAACCTGGCTACAAACTTTTCATCTTACAATTTATCCTTCCCACAATATGTGCTATAGTAAATTTGGCACAGAAATTTTGGGAGAGGCCAACCATAACTGGACCATGTTGAGACCTATTATATGAGAGGGAGCCTCAGGGCCAGGATCCAGAAACTCTATAGCCCAGAGTTCTGCAATAGAAAAAAATACAAATAGCAAAACAAACAAACCCCAACAACACTAACTAAAAAAAAACAAAGACAATATGAGTCCTAATAATATTCTATTTTCATAGATTGGTGTCTATGCCAACTGACATAAAAGATTCTTCACCCTGCAACTAATGAAAGCAGATGTAGAGACCCGCTTAAAAAGATTAGGAGTAGTGTGGCAAATCTTGCAGAAGAGGGGAAAGAAAGCATTGTCAGAGTCAAAGGGGTAAAGGATACCACAATGAAACCCAAAGAATTAACTAATATGGGGGCTCACAGAAACTGAACCACCAATCAGGGAGTCTGCATGGGACTGACCTAAGCCCTCTGCACATATGTTATAGTTGTGTAGCTTGTTCTTCTTATGGGACCCCTTACAGTGGAAACAAAAACTCTCTCTGACTCTGTTGCCTGCCTCTAGGAACCTTTCCTATTAAATTGCCCTGTGTAGCCTAAATAGAAGAAGGGATGCCTAATCTTACTGTACTTGTTGTGTTATGGCTGGTTGATACCTGTGGGAGACCTGCGATTTTATGAAGAACAAAGGCTTATGTGAGGGTGTTCCACAACTTAAAGCTAGATCAGAGCTGACACAGGATAAATTGCCCAGTTGAGGGAAATACAACAGCATGAAGCAGAAGCTATGGTTCCAAAGAAGGAAAAGATGCTGACCAAAGATAAAAGAAACAATTGTCAGGATTGGGAGAGACACAATGAATGGCAAAAATTGCAGATCTAGAAAAGAGAAAAGACTTATCCCCAGTAAGTAAGTAAGGCATCCAGGCATGATGAGTTCAAAATTTGTGAAGAAGCCGTGGACACAGAGAATAATATGACTAAGAGTAAGGTCCTCAGAGGTATGGGAACCTCTACAATTCACAGTAGACTGCCAATCCAGGTAGGAAACTCAGGCTAACTCAGGGAATTTGATGCTGGGCTGGGGAGTTCTATAACACCCAGCATAAATTGTGGACCCAGTATGTAGTGAGAACTGACCCATGTATAGACACAAAGATTCATGGAGTTTCACAAAACAGAGCAGAAACTGTGGAACTGTGAAGGAGACTAGAGCTAAAGCAGGACAAGGTATTCAGGCAAAGGGAGGTCAAAAACTAATGCCAGAAACTATGAAGTAGAATGGAAGGCATACCTGACAAGACAGTAGCTTCCTTCGAAGAGAAACTAGTGGTAAAGCTTGGATTCCCGAAGTATGATTCCTAGGGAGGCAAGGGAAAGCTCAGTCTTAACTCAACTCTCTGAACTCTCTGAACAGTGTAACTGCCTGACTGAAAAATTGAGGGTTGGTTTAAGGTATCAACAGCAAAAACATACTAGAATAATTGTTCCCAGAGAGAAAAAATTGCAAGAAATTAGATGACAAATGTTTAAAAGAATGAATAAGAAAGAGAGCTGAACACCCAGAATTGCAGACATCCTGAGACTGCAGGACAGACTGCCACTCTGCATGCCTCTGCCCACATCCCTGGTCCAAGAGGAAACTGCACAGTGCCTCTGGACACAGGAATAAAGGAACAGGAACAGTCAGCCACCAACAACTCTGATTCTGGCCTGTGCCCAGGACTGAAATGAACTGGTCGAACACATCCCTGCACCCAAATCCCATGGGGGAGAGAACTGGATGCTCAGAAGTGTGTACACTGCTGAGAAATCAGAGGAGACTACCCTCTGCCCATGTTCAAGACCTAATGCCAACTGTGCCCCCTGGGTACAAGGACCCAGGAACTTAAAGGGGCAGGACACTTGTGATTCCTGCCACTGCCTAGAACTGAAAGACAGGTACCAGGAGCACCTACACACCTGAAATAAGAATACCAGAAAAGGCTGAAAGAAAACAGGAAAACAGTTCTACAGGAGTGCTGACACAGAGACCTACAGCAGGGTCAATCCACTCTCAGAAACAGCATGACAAGCAAACACCAGAGACAACCCAATGGCTAGAGGCAAACACAGGAACCTAAGGAACAGAAACCAAGACTACTTGACATCATCAGAGCCCAGCTCCTCTACCAAAGAAAATACTGAATATCCAAACACACTGGAAAAGCAAGATGTAGATTTAAAATCACATTTTATGATAATGATGGAGGATTTTAATAAGGAGATAAATAACTCCCTTAAAGAATTGCAGGACAAAACAAGTAAACAAGTAGAAGCCATTAAAGAGGAAACACAAACATCCCTGGAAGTATTACATGAAAATACAACCAAACAGGTGAAGAAATTGAACAAAACCGTCCAGGATTTAAAATTGGAAATAGAAATGATAACAGAAGCACAAAGGGAGACAAGCCTGGAGATAGAAAACCTAATGAAGACACAAGGAGTCATAGATACAAGCATCACCAATAGAATATAAGAGATAGAAGAGAGAATCTCAGGGGAAGAAGATACCATAGAAAACATCTACACAACTGTCAAAGAAAATGTAAAAGTAAAAGGCTCCTAGCCCAAAACATTCAGGAAATCCAGGACACAGTGAGAAGATCAAACCTAAGGATAATAGATATACAAGAGAGAGAAGACGTCAACTTAAAGGGCCAGTAAATATATTCAACAAAATTATAGAAGAAAACTCCCCAAACCTAAAGAAAGAGATGCCCATAAACATAGAAGAAGACTACAGAACTCCAAATAGATTGGGTCAGAAGCAAAATTCCTCCTGTCACATAATAGTTAAAACACAAAATGCACATAAACAATAAAAGAATATTAAAAGCAGTAAGGGAAAAAAGGCCATGACATATAAAGGCAGATGTATAAGAATTACACCAGACTTTTCACCAGAGACTATGAAATCCAGAAGATCCTGTACAGATGTCATACAGACCCTAAGAGAACACAAATGTCAGCCCAAGCTACTATATCCAGAAAAACTTTCAATTAGCATAGATGGAGAAACCAAGATATTCCATGACAAACCCAAATATACACAATATTTTCATACAAATACAGACATACAAAGAACAATAGATGGAAAACACCAACACAAGGAGAGAAACTACATCGTACAAAAAACAAGAATATAATTTCCTTGCAATGAAACCAAAAGAGAGACACACAACATAATTCTACCTCTCACAACAAAAATATCAGGAAATGACAATCACTATTCCTTAATATCTCTCAACATCAACAGATGCAATTCTCTAATAAAAAAGACACAGACTAACAGACTGGATACATAAAGAGGACCTAGCATTTTGCTGTTGTATGAAACACCTCAGAGACAAAGACAGACACTACCTCAGAGTAAATGGCTGAAAACCATTTCCAATCAAATGGCCTGAAAAAACAAGCTGGAGTTGTGATTCTAATATCAAATAAAATTGAATTCAACCAAAAGTCATTAAAAAAGATAAGGAAGAACACTTCATATTCATCAAAGGAAAAATCCACTGAGTTGAAATCTTAATCCTAAATATCTATTCTCCAAATGCAAGAAGATCTACATTCATAAAAGTAACCTCACTAAAGCTCAGAGCACACATTGCATCTCACACAAAAATAGGAGGTGATTTCAACACCCCACTCTCATCAATGGACAGATCATAGAAACAGAAATTAAACAGAGACATAGAGAAACTAACAGAAGTTATGAACATAATGGACTTAACAGATATTTATACAACATTCTATCCTTAAACAAAAGCATGTAACTTCTTCTCAGCACTTCATGGTACATTCTCCAATATTGACCATATAATCAGTCATAAAACAAGCCTCATCAGATACAGGAAGATAGAAACAATCCCATGCATCCTACTGGATCATCACGGATTAAGACTGGTCTCCGTTAACAAAAATAATGTCAGAATGCTCACATATACACGAGAGTTGAACAAAGCTCCGTTAACAAAAATAATGTCAGAATGCTCACATATACACGAGAGTTGAACAAAGCTCAATGACATCCTGGTCAAGGATGAGATAAAGAAAGAAATTAAAGACTTCTTAGAATGTAATGAAAATGAAGATACAATATACCCAAACTTATGGGACACATTGATAGCAGTAATAATAGGAAAACTCATAGCTCTGAGTGCTTACAAAAAGAAAAAGGAGAGAGCATGTGTCAGCAGCTTGACAGTACACCTAAAAACTCTAGAAAAAAAGAAATAAATAAACCCAAAAGGAGTAGAAGGCAGGAAATAACCAAACTCAGGGCTGAAATCAACCAAGTAGAAACAAAAAGGACTTTAAAAGGAATCAACAAAACCAGGGGCTGTTTTTTCTTTTTTGAGAAAAGCAAAAAGATAGATAAGCCCTTAGCCAGACTAACCAGAGGGCACATAGAGTGTATCCAAATTAACAAAATCAAAAATGAAAAGGGAGACATAACAACAGAATCAGAAGAAATTAGAAATATCATTAGATCCTACTACAAAAGCCTATATTCAACAAAACCAGAAAAACTGGAGGAAATGGACATTTTTCTAGACAGGTCTAGGTAACAATGTTAAATCAAGAATAATTAAATGATCTAAACCACACGTTAACTCCAAAAAAAAAAAAAAAAGAAGTATTTATTTAAAGTCTTCCAACCCAAAAGAGCCCATGACCAGATGGGTTTAGTGCAAAATTCTATCAGATCTTCATAGAATACCTCATACTAATACTCTCCAAATGATTCCACAAAATAGAAACAGCCAGAGCACTACCAATTTCCTTCTATGAAGCCACAATTACTCTTATACCAAAACCACAGAAAGACCCAACAAAGAAAGAGAACTTCAAACATAATTCCGTTATGAATATCAATGCAAAGATACTCAATAAAATTTTTGCAAATTGAATCCAAGAACATATCAAAATGATCATCCACCATGAACAAGTAGGCTTCATCCCACGGATGCAAGGATAGTTTCATATACGAAAATCCATCAATGTAAACTATATAAACAAACACAAAGATCATTTCATTAGATGCTGAGAAAGCATTTAACAAAATTCAACAGCTCTTCATGATAAAAGTCCTGGAAAGATCAGGAATTCAAGGCTCATATCTAAGCATAGGAAGAGCAATATATAGCAAACTAGTAGCCCATAACAAATTAAATGGAAAGAAACTTGAAGCAATCCCACTAAAATCAAAGACCAGACAAGGCTGCCTACTCTCTCTCTACTTATTCAATATAGTACTGGAATTCCTAGCCAGAGCAATCAGATAACAAATGGAGGTCAAAAGGATACAAATTGGAAGGGAAGAAATCAAAATATCACTATTTGCAGATGATGACAGTATACTTAAGTAAGCCCAAAATTTTTACCACAGAACTATTTAACCTGATAAACAATTTCAACAAGGTGGCTGAATATAAAATTAACTCAAACAAAGCAGTAGCCTTCCTCTACTCAAAGGATAAATAGACTGGAAAGAAATTTGGGAAACAACACCCTTCAAAATTGTCCCAAATAATATAAAATATCTTTGTGTGACTTTAACCAAGCAAGTGAAAGATCTATATGACAATAACTTCAAGTCTCTAAGAAATTGAGGATGATCTCAAAAGATGGAAAGATCTCTCGTGCTCATGGACTGTCAGGATTAATATAGTAAAAATCTCCTTTTTGCCAAAAGCCATCTACAGATTGAATGAAATGCCCCATCAAAATTCCTACTCAATTCTTTATAGAGATAGAAAGAGCAATTTGCAATAACATTTGGAATAACAAAAAAACCAGGATAGTGAAAACTATACTCAACAATAAACGAACTTCTGGGGAAATCACCATCCCTGACCTCAAGCAGTATTACAGAGCAATCGTCATAAAAACTGTATGGTATTGGTACAGAGACAGGGAGAGAGATCATTGGAACAGAACTGAAGACCCAGAAATGAACCCACCCGCCTATGGTCATTTGACAAAGGAGCTAAAACCATCCAATGGAAAAAAGATAGCATTTTCAGCAAATGGTGCTGGTTCAACTGGAGGTACAACATGTAGAAGAATGCAGATCAATCCATTCTTATCACCCTGTACAAAGCTTAAGTTCATGTGGATCAAGGACCTCCACATCAAATCAGATACACTCAAACTAATAGGAAAAAAAGGGGGGGGAGAATCTTGAACACAAGAGCATGGGGGAAATTTTCCTGAACAAAACACCAATGGTTTATGCTTTAAGATCAAGAATTGACAAATGAGACCTCATAAAACTGCAAAGTTTTTGTAAGAAAAAGGACACTGCCTTTAGGATAAAATGGCAACCAACAGATTAGGAAAAGATCTTTACCAATCCTACATCTGATAGAGGGCTAATATCCAAAATATAGAAAGAACTCAAGAAGTTAGACTACAGAGAATTACATAACCCTATTAAAAATTTGGGGACAGAGCTAAAGATAACAATCTCATCTGAGGATTATCAAATGGACAAAAAGCACTAAAACAATGTTCAACATCCTTAGTCATCAGGGAAATGCAAATCAAAACAACACTGAGGTTCCACCTCACACCAGTCAGAATGGCTAAGATAAAAAATCTCAGGTGACAGCAGATGCTGGAGAGGATGGGGAGAAAAAGGAACACTCCTCCATTTTTGGTGGTATTGTAAACTTGTACAAACACTCTGGAAATGAGTCTGGAGGTTCCTCAGAAAATTGGACATTCTAGTACCTGAGGACCCAACTATACCTTTCCTGGGCATATACCCAAAAGATGTTCCAGCATACAAAATGCTCCACTCTGTTCATAGCAGCCTTATTTATAATAACCAGAAGTTGGAAAGAACCCAGATGCCCTTCAACAGAGGAATGGATTAAAAAAAATGTGGTACATCTACACAATGGAGTACTACTCAGCTATCAAAAACAATGACTTCATGAAATTCATAGGCAATTGAAATGAACTAGAAAATATAATTCTGAGTGAGGCAACCCATGCACAGAAAAACACACTTGGTATGCACTCATTGATAAATGGATATTAGTCCAAAAGGTTGAATTACCCAAGATGCAACTCACGGACCACAGGAAGCTCAAGAAGAAGGATGACCAAAATGCTGATGCTCCCACTCCTTCTTAAAAGGAGAAAAATATCCATTAGAAGTGGTATGGAGGGAAAGTTTAGAACAGAGACTAAAGGAATGGCCATTCAGAGCCTGCCCCACATGTGGCCCATATATATATATATCTCCACCAAAACAAGACAAGATTGATGAAGCTAAGAAGTACATGCTGAAAGGGAACAGATATAGATCTCTCCTGAGAGACACATCCAAAGCATGTCCAATACAGAGGTCAATACTAGCAGCAAACCACTCAGCTGAGAACAGGACCCCCTTGGGGGGATGTAGAGGAAGGATTAAAAGAGTTGAAGGAGCTTGTCACCCCATAAGTACAACAATGCCAAGCAACCAGAGCTCCCAGGGACAAATCTACTATCATGGGCTAACCCAGGGCACCAACTGCATATGTAGGAGAGAATAGCCTTGTTGGGTTACCAGTGGAAGGGGAATCTCTTCTTCCTGCCAAGGTTGGACCCCCTCAATACAGGGTGATGTCAGGGGAAAGGGGCAGTAAGGGATGTGGATAGGGGAAATACCCCTATGGAAGAGGGAGAAGGGATGGGGGCTTATGGACAGGAAACCAGGAAAGGGAATAACATTTGAAATTCAAATAACCAAATATATCTTATTTTAAAAAAAGAATGATTAAAACTATGGGAATACCTTCTCAGAGATAAGGAGACAAGGTAGGGAGCAAATGACTCTTGAAGGGGGAGAAGGAGGGTGGTAACCCACATTTAGAATGAACATAAATAACACAAATAAGACAATAATGCTATACTTAAAATCTATGCTAATGAACTAAAATAAGGCACCAATTTACTCCAAAACAATAAAAAAAGCTAAAGAGATTAGAAAGTCAATTCAAAATATGAAAATAGAGTTCAGTAAAGATATAAAATCACTGAAAAAATCAAGGTCAAATGAGGCTGAAAATAAAACAAAATCTTTAAGTCTAGTAGAAAACCTATGTGAAAGAGTGGATTGTGTTGAGGAGAGAATAACAGTACATAAGAACATCAAATCTTCACATGTTAGACACACAGGAGGAGAATAATACCATAACAAAAGTATAGAAATTATTTTCAACAAAGTCATAGAAAAGTCCCCAAATCTGTAAAAAGAGATGTTCAATTATTTACAAGATACCTACAGAAAACACATAAAGAGGACCAAAAAAGGAACTGTACATGACATACTAAGATAAATTCCATCTTTGAGTAAAAGAATGGAAAATGATTTTCTAAGCAAATAGGTTTAAGAATCTAACACACGTGGTTAATCTAGTAGCCTACAAGATAGACTTCAAATCAAAACTACTTAGAAAACATACAAAGGGTATGTTCATACTCCTTAAAGGAAGACTCCTTATCATGGGATGAGGCTATTACAAGTTTAGAACATCTCCACCAAGCAAAAGTGTAGCCAATTCCATAAAATAACAGTGATAAAACCACAGATTAATCCTAACACAATGGAGCGTGGATAACTTCAATACTCTACTCTCAACAATAGATCAGTTATTTAGAAGAAACTAAATAAGCAGAAGTCTACAGATCTCACCAAATGCTGAAGAACATAGTATCTTGGCAGGTCACTAAATGTTCTCCAAAAATGATCACATATTAGAAAATAAAGCAAGCCTCAATAAATACAGAGAAATTGAGTTTGCATACTGCTATTCATCTGACAAAAAATAAGTAGGAATAATGTTATTGTACACTGTGTAAAGATTATCCTTGTATTATTCAAATGCTTATCTCTGCATTGCCATATCTGGTTTCAAATCTTATTCTGAGAATCGTCTATTTCAATTTTGTGTAACTTATTTCTCCTCAATTATTTCCCGATTGGTCAATAAAGCTAGTTGGTAGTGATAGACTAGGGGAGAAAATAGGGCTGGAATTCCTCCTAGCCTAGAGGATGAAAAGACACAGAGAGAGGAAGAAAGAAAGAGGAGAGGGGCGGGGGTCACTGGAGATTAACCACAAGTAGAGAATCCAGGAGACACAACAAGAAAACACTTAGAGCCCAGAAGACCAAACTAGTTAAAATGAAAGTATCACTGGGATTTTGACAGGGAGCTAGCCATAGTAGCTTAGAGGATTAAAATAGACTAATACTACACAGTTGTGAACTTAAAGCTTGATAAATAAATATAATAGTCTAGTCTCAATTCATTTGGAGATAGTAGGGCAAAGAAGAAAACCAATGCACATTTATAAAAGGCCACTAAAACAAAGTAGTAAAGCTAGATACAAGAGTACTAGAAAATGCAGAAAATGCACAAATTCAAGGGCAATAAATAGTATGCCCTTGAACAGTGCATAAGTCACTGAAGAAAGTAGAAGGGAATTATAAAATTTCTGGAATTATAGTTGAAGAGATAACTCAGCATTAAATAGCACTTTTTTCTTTTTCAGAAGACCTGGATTTGGTTCCTGGAACCTCCAGATTGTTTTCTTGGAGATTCAGGAAGACTGAAATGTTTGTCAAAATTGGACAATGGGGCATGTATAAGAGGCCTCTGGTTAGGTTATCCAGCTCAAAAACAAGGAACTATCATGTTGATTGGGCTGGTTAACATCAACTTTTAATAAGTCAGCATTCAGCAGTTTACAGTCCCCAGGTGGTTACTGGATATCAGTGTAACAGTTTGGTTTTGGACAGCCATTGGCAAGGTGAACTCTGAATCATTTTCACAATAGCATAGGAGTTGTGGGGATGGGGATAATAAGTTTCTGTCCCATGGTTATATTGTCAGCATCCTTGACCTGCAGGGGAGTGGTAGCTGTGATCCTGAGGTAGTTTGGCCATTTTTGGGCCACCAGGTACAGTTTTTTAGATAGATAAGCCACTGGTCTATTTCATGGCCCCAATGTTTAAGTGAGTACTTCTTTTGCTATCCCATTTTTCCATTCACATACAGGTGAAATGGTTTTAGAAGTCATGTCCACTTTAGTTTGTCTTCCTGTCCACTTGTGGCTTCATATCGGCTTTAAAAAGTCTTTTTAGGTATTCTCTGCAGTTCTCATTTTTCTCTACAACACCTGGCTTACTTTAGATAAATTCATGAGCCATCTAGTGGCTTCTCAGAGATCCCACATCAAAATCTGGCTATAGATCCAGAGACTCTCCTTACCTCCATCAGTTAGGTTGAGCCTAGGGGAAGGCTGCATCATTATCAGACTAGACTCAGATTAGTAATCCATTTGCTCTCAGAACCAATTTCCAGGCAGCATCCATAATTTTTTTGTCTCTTTTCTTTGTCATGAAGAGGACCTGAAGCAGATGCTGACCATTGCCTCAGGTGGGCCAGTGAGTTACATGACTGAATCTAAAAGACTTATGAGTACTATGAGTACTGAGTATCTTTACGAAAATGGGGTTGGGGGTTGCAACTTTCAGTTGCAATTGTTACTAGCAAATGTCATATATATTATGAACTGTCTCCTCTGTACATGTGGAGGTTCTGCAATCATGAAGGGGTATGGTTGTAGTAGAGTCAGCCTTCTGGGCAGTACAGGCCCAAGTGTGAGGTAGAGTCCATGTGGAATCAGAGAGTCAGAGGAGTCAAGGGCTGTTCATTCCTCTGCATGTGTACTGCTTAGGCAGTGGCAGTGGTGGCAGGAGCAAAGATATAAGGAGGAGGAGTAAAATCTTCAGGGGCAGAGGGAAGAATCAAGGCGGAGGGGAGCAAGTTACACTCTTACAGAGTAATGAAGGTTGGGAACAGTGCAGCTGGTGACAAAAGTGTTTCAACCAAACAGGGGTCTTTTTGACCAGGTACTGCCATCGGATGATTTGTGGCTTGTGGCCTCATAAACAATATTTTTTATTGCCAGGAGCCATCAAAGAGAAGCTAAAAACTAGCTGATGATCTCCCTGAGATGGTTCTATCATAGACTATAAAGTTAATGACAGATTTGATTCTCTAGCCAAGGCCAGGAAGACTACATTTAAGGAAAGATTCCTGCAATTAATATGCTTTTCCTCTTATTATTAAAATGCATAACAATCACTAGGTTTTAGGCCACTCTTTTGAGCAGGCTTCTGCAGAACAACAAAGATGCATTGTCTTGTAGTGATGCTATATATTCGAACAGATGCTTTCTTAATTCTTAGTGATGATCCTACAAGAATTCCTAAAAGTATATTTATAATTATTAAGATCACCTATAATAGCACCGCTATTATGTCCTTTCTGATATCAAAACTGCAATAAGAACTTTGCCATTCTTTAAGTGTCCCAAGTTAATCACTTCTGAGATAGGCATGCATCTAGAACTTAGAGCACATTACAAGAGGTTGTACAACAATTAACAAAAAGTCATAAAAATGGAACTAATGATTTACTATAGGTACAAAAATAGAAGATGAAATATTGACTTGGTTTATCTATATGAAACTTCACTAATACCTTAGTCACAAAAATTATGGTTTTTGCCTTTCAGTGAACTTGTAGAGCTAATGACAGATGATGAATGTAGATAAATACTCTTTTTTTTCTATTTATATATTTTTTTTATTAACTTGAGTATTTCTTATATACATTTCAAGTGTTATTCCCTTTCCCGGTTTCCGGGCAAACATCCCCCTCCCCCCTCCCCTTCCTTATGGGTGTTCCCCTCCCAACCCTCCCCCCATTGCTGCCCTCCCCCCATAGTCTAGTTCACTGGGGGTTCAGTCTTAGCAGGACCCAGGGCTTCCCCTTCCACTGATGCTCTTACTAGGATATTCATTGCTACCTATGGGGTCAGAGTCCAGGGTCAGTCCATATATAGTCTTTAGGTAGTATGCACGTCAACTTTCTCTATTGTAAGCTCCATATTCACTTAATGATTCGAATTTATGTGTAAATTTGTGGTGAACATTTTACTATGTACTGAGAACAAAGAGAGAGTAAACTCCCTTTTTCTTAGAGAATTGAACTTTTTAGAGAGAAGAAAATTTTAGAAGACTTACTTAGAGAACTTCCATTGAAAACATTTTAGAGGGAACTTTTTAGAGAGAACTTAGAAATAAAGATTAAAATCATGATTCAAAAGTTTTTTTCCTCAGGCCATCATTCTTTATAGGTGGGTCATTTATTTCTGTAAACAATGGTTAGTTTGCCAGACTGAACAACCAGACTTAAGTCTTCCACAATTCTATAAAATGGTTTAGGGCCCCATTCAGTGGGATGCTCTGCACCTGTCTCCTCTTAAGAATCAAAGAAAACCTTGTACAAGCAGCCAACAAGCACAGACAGAATACACACAGCAGACATATGACATTTCTGGGAAAATGAAAATAAAACCAGGAGGCTGTTTTAAATGGTCTTCCTTCCTGTACATGAAAAACCCATAAACCCAGAGATGATTCAGAAATCAGATGAGAACTCGAAAGTTCTTCCTATAGGGAGATTGGTGAGAATCCTCAATAGCTCCTGGCTGCTTAACAAAATACTCATCTACCTTGCCCTTCTCTGCCTCCAGACTAAACCCAAAACAGAAACACAGACAAGACAATAGGCAACCAGGCATCCAGACATACCAATTGGAAAAGAAAAAAAAAAGTCAACTATTTTGGTTAGAGGGCTTCAGAAGATCCCAGACAAGTCCCAAAATGTAATAGTCTATGATTTGTAATGGTACTCCCAACTCAAACAGTATGCACCAGTAAAGTGCACAGAATCTGAACTTAGAAGTCTACCACAAATAGGAGGGAAGACATAGGTGTGGACTGTGCAGGATCAATCTAAAGCCTAATAGGCTATAAATGGGTGACTTTTAGCTTTGAAGTGTTGCCTCCATCTCCAAATATATGGGTGCCTTTGTGATTGGTTAATTGGTGGGACTTTTACTGATCAGGTATACTTGGCTCAAGTTAGGCGGTCAGGAGGCTTCTACAGCTCCTGATTGGATGTCTATGAGGTGGGCTCAGACTATGTGGTGGGGAAGCTTTCTGATTGTCTGCCCCTGCGGGCTGTTTTTTTCTGAAATTGATTTATTTTGCACTTTTCCAGGTCTGGTAAACAGAAATTTGGTCCTAGTCTCCCAAAATACCAGTTTGAAACATGTCGTGGAGTCAGCCTGGCTCTGGTTAACTCAGTTCACTCACTACAAAAGAATAAATTGAATGTTTTGAGAAGCATATAATGACATATTAGTAACCACTGAAAACGCAGTGGGCTATAAAACCCAGTCTGAATGTATTTTCAAAGGTGTATGGTAAGTCCTGATTGAATTTGGTTCATGTAATGAAACATTTTCATGGTGATAATTGCATGATCTGTGAATGCAGCTGAGACTATAATACATGCCTAGCACATTTAGAAGCTTGAAGTTCAATTCTCAGCCAAAAAAATGTGCTATATGCATGATGATGATAGAACTATTTTTCTTAAAGTGATTTAATACACTGGGGTTATACCACCCAAATAATCTTCTGATTTTCAGTAAATATTAGCTTGTATATTTAAAAACTCATTTTGTAAGACTGAATATATTTAGAAATAGCATAAAATTATTGTTTCAGAAAATGAAACATGTATGTATTGAAGTACAAAGATAATGTTATGCTTGGTAGATGTTAGACTTGAAGGAAAGGAGATTCAGTCATATATACTGGTAAACATTAAGCCTTCAGTTTATAGCATTGATAGTACAATTAAGGTGACCTTGGTAGTTGGGGGCACAGTTAAGCCACCCCTAAGGACATGAGCATGGCAGAGATGGCTGGCACTTGACTGCCATGCAGTGACATGTGTGAAGGAAAGATACCCTCCTCATTGTCTCTTGTGGCCTATGGCATATAGGATTGCTGGCCTAAAGTCATTAAAGAAGGACAGCTGCCTATGTCCCTTACCTACTGCAGCACTCAGAAAAGCAAGCCCCGAACTTTGCCTGGTCAGCACAATAGAGGTGGCCCTGGATGTGAAGTTCACAGATAAGCCAGCCCCAAAGACATGAGTATTTGAGAACCAGTCCTGCATCTTATTTGCTGGCCTGTAGTTCTGACCAAGGAGAGACTCCCTTTTATCCTTCCTCATCCCTTGCCATCTATAGCAGGCAGAAAAGCTGGCCCCGGGATTGTGAGAGTAGGAAGACTGGCCATGTCCCTCAACAGTTACAGCACTTGTGACCACAGTCCCAGAACTTCACCTGAGCAGCAGGGTATAGCTGGCCCTGTTATCATGGGTTGTTTGTGAACTAAACCTGAGAGCATAAAAGCTAGAAAGCCAGTGGGCTGACCAGCTCAGAAACCTCTCAAGCCCTGATCTAGGGCTTTTAATGGCCCACCCCAAGATCTACCCCACAATGAACTGCTAGAGTACATAAAGGGGCCAGTCCTACATATCTAAAATTACAGATCTCCATGACCCAGGATGACAACAGCAGAATATCCAAAAGGAGTTCCAGTAAGGATTCAGTCACTGTAGAGTAGCAGAAGCCAGAGGCCTCATAGCAGACCAACAAGTCATTGCCATGAACATTTGCAAAAAAGGAACATTGGCAAGTAAAGAAGTATAGACATAAGGGTATAATATGGGACACACTATGACATATTACTGCTTCTACAATGACATTTTTCTCTGTTAGAGTAGGAGGAGGTTGCAAATGTGGAGGGTGGATACAAGGGGAGGAAAAGATGAGGTGGATTGAGGTGTATAATATGAAAAATTGCAAAGAACAAATAAAGTTAATTTTAAAAGAGAATAAAGACTTAGTGGTGCTCATCTACAAGCTTATCACTGAGCAAGTAGTTGGCTTACAGACTACAAATACTTTGCCACCAAAACAAAGCAAAAAAAACATTATTTTAAGCAGTCTTTGATAAATAAATATTTATTTCAGGAGAAGAAATTGGGCATGACAAAATATCTGCTTTGAAGTAAATGTTAGATGTGATGTAAGGATACCAAAAGCTGGTAGGAAGCATGTAGGAGTAGTGTTTTGGGAAGGATTTGCAATTAAAATCAATTTAAGGAATATGTGACATCTGGACAGTCAGAGTGCAGTGGGAGGAGCATCCCTGCACATCACTCACATCTCTGCACATCACTCACATCCTTCCACATCACACTCATCCTCCGGGATCCCTCAGTGCTTAGTTGTACAGTCATCTCATGATAGGATACAGTACCAGGGAATGCATAATGAGAACTCCCACAAAATCAAAGTAATTCCAAAGGAAAAGTATTAACTTTTAATACTGTTTAAGGTTTGCATGGACCATTAACAGTTTGGGGAATACACAGAGCTCTACATTTGACCATTGCTCATAATTTAGGGTATACAGGAAGCAATAACTTTAATATTTCCTATTGGTACAGCAGTAACCATTGGTGAAAAGCAGGACTACAAAGAAAAGGAACTGAACTCAATGCAGATATTTAGAATACAATGCGGGGGACACTCCTGTTGTGGTCTTAGTCTTCCAGGAAGCTGAGCATGGAGGATTTCTGGAGCCCAGAGGTTTGAGACCAATCTAGGCAAACCAACCCATCAACCAATAAAGAAATAACCAACAGTAACAAAAAAACTGGGTCAAACACAAGATTTGTTTATGTTTGCTTGTTTTTGGAGATAGGATTTCTCTGTGTAGTCTTGGCTGTCCTGGAACTCACCCTGTAGACCAGACTAGCCTTGAAATTAGAGATTAACCTATTGAGTGTCGGCATTAAAAACCTGTGCAACCACTGCCCAGCAAGACCTTGTTTTAAAGCAGTAGGAGTTAGGTATATAACTGTAACTGGGTCGTCAGGCACATTCACCCCTGCCCCATTTTGAATCATTCCCACATTCAGAACTATTTCTAGAAATTTCCACATTCAGAACCATTTCCAAAAATTTCCACATTCAGAATAATTTTGTAAATACCTGTTTCATTTGCAATCTCTCCATCTGGACATGAGAGACAATCAAAACTTCAGAATGGTTTCCCTTCAACAGGTGATTTTCTAAATCCAATAGGACAACTTTGACTGCAAACAGAAAAACGGGTCTGTAGAGGAGACATGAAAGGAGGAAAGGCAGTCATTTCATGGCATTCAGTATTAGCATCAAGATGGTAAATGTCAGTGGGACTTCTGTGTACCATTAACAACCAAGAACTATCCAGTGTGATGCCTAAGGGTCTCTCTCTCTCTCTCTCTCTCTCTCTCTCTCTCTCTCTCTCTCTCTCTCTCTCTCTCTCAAAAGCTTGCTTTTTATTTCACTTAGCTTTTATTTTTATTACATTTTATATAATGTTTTATTATATTTGAAACAAATTTCAAATTCTGAATGTAGTTTGATCATAACCTTTCCCTCCCCCAAGTCTGTCCAGATCCTCTCCTCCTTCCTACCCATGCAAATTTATGTACATTCTCAAAGAATCCACCGAAATCCCAATAAAACGGCAATCAAGGAAAACCTTTAAAATAAAATACAACAGCACAAAAAAGAAAAACAAAGCAAAACAAAAACCAGCAAACTATGACCAAATAAAATATTTATATAAATATTGTGGATTCCCTTATTGTGCTGCCTAACCAATTCTGAGTATGAGACCTGCCTTGGAGTGGTTTGTATACCCAGTATCTTCCACTGAAGAAAATTTATTGGGGCTATAGAAGACCATAATATATCCCCTTAATATTTATCACCTCCTTTTATTACATCATATAGCTGTTCAGGGGAACAGGTCTAAAAGTAACGGAATTATTACACATAAAGTTTTAAAATTCAAACCCAGAGATATCTGTCCAGGATATTTAATTACACTGTACACACAGAAATTGTATTATTTACTGAAAAAAACCTTTTCTAGTTGTGATGTGTGCAAGTTATAGACCATGCCTGTACTACTGTAATTTTATAAATTTGGAATGTGGAACACAATGCTTTAAATTTGTTCTTCTTGAGAAAGTTTGCAAAGGCATGTGACTTCTTTGTGGCTTGCCTCTTCTGTGGGGATTTTAGGCCTTGTTAATCACTGAGCAAAACATCATTTAAATTTTCTTTTTTAAATTTTAATTGTTTTATTGAATATTTTTGTTTACATGTCAAGTGTTATTCCCTTTCCCAGTTTCCCATCCATAAGCCCCCTAACCCCCTCCCCCTCTCCCTTTTCTATTAGGGTGTTCTTCCTCCCCAATCATTCCTCCTTCCCACCCTGACATTCCCCTACACTGGGGGTTCCAGCCTTGGCAGGACCAAGGGCTTGTCCTCCCATTAGTGCCCAACAAGGCCATCCTCTGCTACATATGGAGCTGGAGCCATGGGTCTCTCCATGTGTATTCTTTGGGTAGTGGTTTAGCCTCTGGGAGGACTGGTTGGTTCGTATTGTTGCTCATATGCTATTGCATACGCCTTCAGCTCTTTTAATCCTTTCTCTAACTCCTCCATTGGGGACCCAGTTCTCAGTTCAACATTTTGGCTGTTAGCATTCCCCTCTATATTTGTCATGTTCTGCCAGAGCTTCTCAGGAAGCAGCTATATCAGGCTTGTGTCAGCATGCACTTCTTGGCATCTGCAATAATATCTGTGTTTGGTGACTGTATGTATATGGGCTGGATCCCCAGGTGAGGCAGGTTATGAATGGCCTTTCCTTCAGTCTCTGCTCCAAACTTTGTATTCATATCTCTTCCTATCAATATTTTTGTTTCCCCACTTTAAGAAGGAGTGAAGCATCTGCAAGTTGGTCATCTTTCTTCTTGAGCTTCATGTGGTCTGTGGAGTGTATCTTGGGTATTCCAAGCTTTTGGACTAATAATCCACTTATCAGTGTGTGCATACCATGTGTGGTTTTTGTGATTGTGTTACCTCACTCACAAAGATACTTTTTATTTTCATCATTTGCCTATGAATTACATGAAGTCGTTGTTTTTAATAGCTGAGTAGTACTCCATGGTGTAGATGTACCACATTTTCTGTATCCATTTCTCTGTTGAAGGACATCTGGTTTCTTTCAAGCTTCTGGCTATTATAAATAAGGCTGCTATGAACCTAGTACAGCATGTGCCCCTGTTATATGTTGGAGCATCTTTTGGGTATATGCCCAGGAGTGGTATAAAATTCTTGAAAACCAAATCCAAGAAGACATCAAAATGATCATCCATCATGATCAAGTAAATTTCATCCCAGGATGCAGGAAAGTTTCAATATATGGAAATCCATCAACATAATCTACTATATAAAGAAATTCAAAGAAAAAATGATCATCTCCTTAGATGCTGAGAAAGCATTTGACAAAATCCATTACACCTTCATGATAAACATCATGGAAAAATAAGGAATCAAGGCCCATACCTAAATATAGTAAAAACAATATACAGCGAACCAGTAGCCAACATCAAATTAAATGGAGAAAAACTTGAAGCAGTCCCACCAAGTTCTAAGACTAGAAAAGGCTACCCACTCTTTCCCTACTTATTCAAAATAGTACTTGAAGTCTTAGCCAGAGCAATTAGACAAGAAAAGGAGATCAACAGGATACAAACTGAAAAAGAAGAATACCACTATTTGCAGATGATAGGATAGTATACTTAAGTAACCCCAAAAATTCCAACAGAGAACTACTAAGCCTGATAAACAATTTCAGCCAAGTGGCTGGATATAAAATTAACTCAAACAAATCAGTAACCTTCCTCTACTCAAAGGATAAACAGCCCGAGAAAGAAATTACAGAAACGATACCCTTCACAATAGTCACAAATAATATAGCATATGTTTGTTTGACTTTAGCTAAGCAAAGGAAAGATCTGTATGACAAAAACAAGTCTCTGAGATAAGAAACAAAAGAAGATCTCAGAAGATGGACAGACTTTCCATGCTCATGGATTGGTATGATTAATATTGTAAAAATGACCATATTGCCAAAAGCAATCTACAGACTCAATGCATTCTTCATCAAAATTACAATTCAGTTCTTCACAGTCTTTGAAATAGCAACTTGCAAAATCATTTGAAGTAACAAGAACCCAGTATATCAAAAATTATCCTCAACAATAAAAGAACTTCTGAGAGAATCACCATCCCGGACCTCAAGATGTATTACAGAGCAATTGTGATTAAAAAAATGTATGGTATTGGTACAGAGAAAAGCAGGTAAATTAGTGGAATAGAAGTGAGGAACCATAAATAAACCCACACACCTATGGTCACTTGATCTTTGACAAAGGAGCTAGAACTATCCAATGGAAAAAAGACAGCATTTTCAACAAATGGTGCTGTTTTAACTGGCAGTCAGCATGTAGAAGAGTGCAAATCTATTCATTCTTGTCACCTTGTCCAAGTGGATCGAGGACCTCCACATGATACACTGAAACTGATAGAAGAGAAAATGGGGAAGTATCTCGAACACGTGGGCACAGGAGAAAATTTCCTGAACAGAACATAATGACTTATGCTCTAATATCAAAAATTGACAGATGGGACCTCATAAAATTGCAGTTTCTGTAATGCAAAGGACATTATCAATAGGAGAAAATGGCATCCAACAGATTGGAAAAAGATTTTTCATAATGTACATTCAGAAGAGGGCTGATATCCCATGTATACTAAGAACTCAAGAAGTTAGACTCCAGAGAATCAAATAACCTTGTTAAAAAATGGGGTGCAGAGCTAAACAAAGAATCCTAAACTGAGGAATATCAAATGGCTGAGAAGCACCTAAATATGTTCAACATCCTTAGTCATCAGGGAAATGCAAATCAAAACAACCTTGAAATACCACCTTACACCAGTCAGAATGGCTAAGATCAAAATCTCAGGTGACAACAGATGCTGCCTAGGATATGGAGAAAGAGGAGCACTCCTCCATTGTTGGTGGGATTGCAAGCGGGTACAACCACTCTGGAAATCAGTCTAGAGGCTCCTCAGAAAATTAGACACAGTACTACCTGAGGACCCAGCTATACTACTCCTGGGCATATGCCCAAAAGATGTTCCAACATATAACAAGGACACGTTCTCCATTATGTTTATAGCAGCCTTATTTATTATAGCTAGAAGCTGGAAAGAACCCAGATGTATTTTAAAAGAGGAATGAATACAGAAAGTTTGGTACATTTACACATTAGAGAACTACTCAGCTACTAAAATAATCACTTCATAATATTCTTAGGCAAATGGATGGAACTAGAAAATATCATCCTAAGTGAGGTAACCCAATCATAAACAAACAAACAAACAAAAACAAACAAAAAAAACCAAAAAAAAAAACCATAGTATACACAGATTAGTGGATATTAGCCCAAAAGCTTGGAATATCCAAGATAAAATTTACAGACCACATGAAGCTCAAGAAAAAGAAAGAAACAGTACCGGATGCTTCAGTTCTTCTTAGAAAGGGGAACAAAATACTTACAGGAGGAAATATGGAGACAAAATGTTGAGCAGAGACTGAAGGAAAGGTTATTCTGAGACTGCCACACATGGGGATACATCCCACATACAGTCACCAAACCCAGCAGCTATTGGGGAGGCCAAGAGGTACATATTGACAGGAGCCTGATGTAGTTCTCATGAGAGGCTCTGCCAGAGCCTGAAAAATACAGAGGTGGTAGCTTGCAGCCAACCATTGGACTGAGAACAGGGCCCCCAATGGAGGAATTAGAGAAAGAACTGAGGTAACTGAGGTGGTTTGCAACCCCATAGGAAGAACAACTATATCAAGCAACCATACACCCCAGGGCACCCAGGGTCTAAACCAGCAACCAAAGATTACACATGTCTCCAGCTGCATATGTAGCAGAGGATGGGCCTTGTTGTACATCAGTGGGAGGAGAGGTCCTTGTTCCTGTGAAGACTCAATGCCCGAGTAGAGGGGAATGCCAAGTCAGGGAGAAGGGAGGGTGTGGGTGGGTTGGGAAGCACCATCATGGAGGTGGGGGGATTGGATGGGGGTTTCCAGAGGGGGAACCAGGAAAGGGAAAAATAATTAAAATGTAAATAAAGTAAATATCCAATAATAGGAAAAAATATTTGAAATACAAAATAAAGGTCATTAAAGGCTGTGACAGACATCCACAGTCACTTAGAAACACATGACAATCATAAAAAAAAAAACTGACCTAATATTTACTAAAAACACTTAAAGCAGAAGAGCCTAGAATTCTTTCAAAATTCTGGAAGACAAATACTGCCAACTCTTGAGTTTTATGCATAGTAAAACTATGGCCTATATTTGAAGGAGGAATAATAACCTCACATGATAAAAATTAATAGGAACTTATGACCCCCAAACATCTCTACAGAGGACTGTAGAAGTAATGCTTCAATCTCAAGAGAATGAAAAACACACACACACAACTGGCTTCCAGGAATAAATAAACACTATCAGGAAAATTAATAAATAGAAAATTAACAAATGACAGAAACGTATTCACATCCTCCACTAATATCTCTGAATATTAATGGTATTAATTGTCCAAGAAAAAAACATAGACTAGCAGATTAACTGAGAAAGCAGAATTTATCCCCTTCCTGACACCAAGAAAGCCATGTCTCTGTACCAAAGATGAATACCATATTAGAGTAAAAGGGTAGAAAATGAAATGAAGAATCAAGCAGGCATAGCTAGTATAATATCAGACAAGAAACACTTCACACCAAAACTACTCAGAAGAAATAAGGAAAGACTCTTCATACTTCTTAAAGGAGGGTCAATCATGAGGCTATTACAAGTTTAGAACATAACCACCAAGCACAAGTGCACAAAATTTCATTAAATAAATATTTTTACAACCATAGATTGATCCTAACACAGTGAGAGTAGATGACTTTAATATCCTCTCAACAATACATAAATTATCTAGACAAAAACTAAACAGAGAAACATAGACGTTAAACTATCTCATTAGAAAATAAACCTATAGGGCTTCTGGGAACAGGAACATAGGGGCACTCAATGCTGCAGTCTAGACACCACCTGCATCTGAAGGGACCTGGTCAAACAGTTCCCTGCACCCAAATCCCGTGGGAGGGAGTGCTAGACTTTCAGAGGGGCAGATACACCTGGGAAGCCAGAGAAGACTACTCTCTGCCCACATTTCTGACTCTAGAGGAAAATGCCTAGTGCCATCTGGGCCCCCTGTGCACAGGATCTCGAGTGAAGGTGGGGCAGGCCCTTCTGGTGGCTGCCGTAATGGAGAGCTGAAACCCAGCTCTGAGAAGTGACTCCAGGCCTAAGACCAGAGGAAAGACCAACTTTTCTGCTCCTAGTGACCTGCCTCCTGGACTCAGGACAAATGCCCACAGGAACAACTGAAGACCAGTAGACAGGAACAACTACATGCCTGAAAGCAGAACACTCTGTTCCCAAAACTGGCTGAAAGAGAACAGGAAAACAGGTCTATAGCACTCCTGACACACAGGCCTACAGGACTGTCTAACCACTGTCAGAAACAGCAGAACAAGGTAACACCAAAGACAACCTGATGGCAAGAGGCAAGCACAGGAACCCAAGCAACAGAAACCAAGACAGAATGGCATCACCGGAGCCCAATTCTCCCACCAAAGGAGACATTGAATATATAAACACAATAGAAAAGCAAGATCTAGATTTAAAATTACATTTGATCATGATGATGGAGGAGATCAAAGGGATAAAGTTTGGAAAGGAAGAAGTTGAAATATCACTATTTGCAGAAAATATGATAGTATAAGTGATCCCAAAAGTTCCACCAGAGAATTACTAAATCTGATAAACACCTTCAGTAAAGTGTCTGGGTATAAAATTAACTCATATAACTCAGTAGCCTTCCTCTGCACAAAAGAGAAACAAGCCAAGAAAGAAATTAGGGAAAAGACACCCTTCATAATAGTCCCAAATAATATAAAATTCCTCGGTGTGACTTTAACCAAGAAAGTAAAAGATCTGTATGATAAGAAGTTCAAGCCTCTGAAGAAAAAAACTGAAGAAGACCTCAGAAGATGAAAAGAATTCCCATGCTCATGGATTGGCAGGATTAATATAGTAAAAATGGCCATTTGACCAAAAGCGATCTACAGATTCAAAGCAATCCCCATCAAAATACCAATCCAATTCTTCAGAGAGTTAGACAGAACAATTTGAAAATTCATCTGGAATAACAAAAAACCCAGGATAGCTAAAACTATCCTCAACAATAATCGGACTTCTGGGGGAATCCCTATCCCTGAATTCAAGCAGTATTACAGAGCAATAGTGATAAAAACTGAGAATGGCTAAGAACAAAAACTCAGGTGACAGCAAATGCTGGCGAGGATGTGGAGAAAGAGGAACACTCCTCCATTGTTGGTGGGATTGCAGACTGGTACAAACATTCTGGAAATCAGTCTGGAGGTTTCTCAGAAAATTGGACATTGAACTACCTGCGGACCCATCTACACCTCTATTGGGCATATACCCAAAAGATGCCCCAACATATAACAAAGACACGTGCTCCACTATGTTCATCGCAGCCTTATTTATAATAGCCAGAAGCTGGAAAGAACCCAGATGCCCTTCAACAGAGGAATGGATACAGAAAATGTGGTACATCTACACAATGGAATATTACTCAGCTATCAAAAACAATGACTTTATGAAATTCATAGGCAAATGGTCGGAACTGAAAAATATCAACCTGAGTGAGATAACCCAATCACAGAAAAACACACATGGTATGCACTCATTGATAAGTGGCTATTAGTCCAAATGCTTGAATTACACTAGATGCACAGGACACATGAAACCCCTAGAAGGATGACCAAAATACAAATGCTTCACTCCTTCTTTAAAAGGGGAACAAGAATACCCTTGGGAGGTAATAGGGAGGCAAAGTTTAGAACAGAGGCAGAAGGAACAGCCATTCAGAGCCTGTCCGACATGTGGCCCATACATATACAGCCACCCAATTAGACAAGATGGATGAAGCAAAGAAGTGCACGTCAACAGGAACTGAATGTCGATATCTCCTCAGAGACACACCCAGAATACAGCAAATACAGAGGCGAATGCCAGCAGCAAACCACTGAACTGAGAACAGAACCCCTGTTGAAGGTTTCACAGAAAGGACGGGAAGAGCTTGAAGGGGCTCAGGACCCCATATGAACAACAATGCCAACCAACTGGAGCTTCCAGGGACTAAGCCACTACCCAAAGACTATACATGGACTGACCCTGAGCTCCAACTGCATAGGTAGCAATGTATAGCCTAGTAAGGGCACCAGTGGGAAGGGAAACCCTTGGTCCTGCCAAGACTGAACCCCCAGTGAACGTGATTGTTGGGGCGAGGGCGGTAATGTGGGAAGAATTTGGAGGGGAACACCCATATTGAAGGGGAGGGGGAAGGTTAGGGGAATGTTGACCTGGAAACCCAGAAAGGGAATAACAATTGAAATGTTAGTAAGAAATACCCAAGTTAATAAAGATGGAGGAAAAGTAAAAGAAAAGAAACCTAGAAAAAAATCTACAGAACATCTTACCAAATGCTAACAAACGTACAATGTTTTCAGCAGCTCAATATATGTTCTCGAAAAATAATCATGTGTCAGAAAATAAAGCCTCAATAAATACAGGAAAATTAAACTTGCATCCTCTCATTTACCTGACAAAGAGATATAAGCCTAATGTTATTGTGCCCTGTGTAAAGATTATCCTTGCATTACTAAAATGCTGATTTCTGTGCCTCCATATCTAGTTTCAGTCTTTATTCTGAGAATCATGTGTCTCAATGTTGTATAACAATTGCTTCTTAATTATTCCCTGATTGTTCAATAAAGCTAGTTGATTAACCAATGACTGAAGAGGAGAGAGAATATGGCTAGACTTCCTCCTGGTCAAAAGGAGTAGGAAGAGGATAAGAAGGAGGAGGAAGAAGAGGAGGAGGAGGAAGGAAGGAAGGAGAAGAAGAAGGAGGAGGAGGAGCAGCAGGAGGAGGAGGAGGTACTTGGAATTAATCACAGGCACACCATAGGAAAACACTTGGAGCTCAGAGAGCCATAACAATATTAAAATGCAAGTATTATAAGGATTTAGACTGGTAGGTAGCAAAAGTAGCTTAGAGGGTTAAAACAGAGTAATATTTGTCAGTCGTTGTGACCTTAAAGATTTTTAAATAAGTATAATACAGTCTCAATAGTTGGGAGCTAGCAGGGTTAAGAAGAAAACTCACACACGTTTATAAACAGCCAATAACAACAATGTAATAAAGCTAGATAACAAGAGCAATAAAAACTGCAGACGGGAAGAGAGAGGCAAAGATTAAAACAGAGACTGAAGGTACACCCATTCAGAGCCTGCCCCACATGTGGCCCATACATATACAGCCACCCAATTAGACAAGATGGATGAAGCAAAGAAGTGCAGACCGACAGGAGCCGGATGTAGATCGCTCCTGAGAGACACAGCCAGAATACAGCAAATACAGAGGCGAATGCCAGCAGCAAACCACTGAACTGAGAATAGAACCCCTGTTGAAGGAATCAGAGAAAGAACTGGAAGAGCTTGAAGGGGCTCGAGACCCCATATGTACAACAATGCCAAGGAACCAGAGCTTCCAGGGACTAAGCCACTACCTAAAGACTATACATGGACTGACCCTGGACTCTGACCTCATAGGTAGCAATGAATATCCTAGTAAGAGCACCAGTGGAAGGGGAAGCCCTGGGTCCTGCTAAGACTGAACCCCCAGTGAACTAGACTGTTGGGGGGAGGGTGGCAATGGGGGGAGGGCTGGGAGGGGAATACCCATAAGGAAGGGGAGGGGGGAGGGGGATGTATGCCCGGAAACCGGGAAAGGGAATAACACTGGAAATGTATATAAGAAATACTCAAGTTAAAAAAAAAAGTTTAAAAGGCAAAAAATAAAAAATAAAAAAAATAAAAACTGCAGACAAGGCACAAACTTAAGGGTAATAAGTGGCACACCTTTGAATAATGGATGGGCCACTGAAGAAATTAGGAGGAAATTAAAATGTTTCTGGAATGGGGTTGCAGAATTGACCCAGCAGTTAATAGCACTTGTTGCTCTTTTAAAGGACCTAGATTTGTTTCCTGGCACCTACACAGTGGCTCATAATCATCCAGTTACAGGGAATCTGATACCCTTTCTTACCTCTGTACACAACAGACACACAAGTGGTAAATAGTTATAAACCCATCAAAACACTCATAAATATAAAATAAAATAGATACAATTTTTAAAATTCCCAGAATTGAATAAAAGAGAAAACTTCAAGAAAACTTCATTTGAGACAAAATGAAGATACAATAAAAGAAAGCTTATTCATTGTGTCCATATCAAAATAGTTCAGAAAACTCAATGATTAAATTAATGAAAATCGTTCATTCTTTAGAAAAGCAACAACAAACAAGAACCAAAACAATAAATTGATTTAAAAAATTATTTTAAAAATCCCACAAAGAATTAATCAAAGAAAAATGACTGATTGGAAAGAAAAAGAAAGGTTGACAAATTCGTAGCCAAATTAAGCAAATAAAGGAGAAAAGAGACTCAAAGAAATAAATTTAGAGATGAGAAGTTAGACATTGTGACAGCCAGCCATGAAATTCAGAAAACCATGAGGACATGTTTCTATACCTTTACACTACTAACTTGGATAACATAAAAAAGGATGAATTTCTAGATGTATCTGACATACTCAAATTAAACCAGGAAGTAAATAAACAAATCTATAATCAGCTGCAAAATTGGGCAATAGTAATAATAATGACAACAAATTTCTCAAGTAATAGAAAGGCTGAGACCACAGAAATCATTGTAGAATTCTACCAGAACTTCAAGAAATAGCTGATATCAAATTACTTCAATAAAATGAAGAGGAATCTTTCCAGAGCCTTTAGTGAAGACCACATTACCCTGATAACAGTCCCAGATAAAAATGCCACAGAAGGGAAAGTTAGAGTCTAATAGTTTTGGTGGATACAGATGCAAGATGGACAATTAAATATTTACAAACAAAATCTAAGATCATAGCAAAACCTCACACAATAATAGTAGGAGATTTCAACACCCCACTCTCATCAATGGACAGATCATGGAAACAGAAATTAAACGGGGATGTAGACAGACTAAGAGAAGTCATGAGCCAAATGGACTTAACAGATATTTATAGAAAATTCTATCCTAAAGCAAAAGGATATACCTTCTTCTCAGCTCCTCATGGTACTTTCTCCAAAATTGACCATATAATTGCTCAAAAAACGGGCCTCAACAGGTACAGAAAGATAGAAATAATCCCATGCGTGCTATCGGACCACCACGGCCTAAGGCTGGTCTTCAATAACAATAAGGGAAGAATGCCCACATATACGTGGAAATTGAACAATGCTCTACTCAATGATAACCTGGTCAAGGAAGAAATAAAGAAAGAAATTAAAGACTTCTTAGAATTTGATGAAAATGAAGGTACAACATACCCAAACTTATGGGACACGATGAAAGCTGTGCTAAGAGGAAAACTCATAGCGCTGAGTGCCTGCAGAAAGAAACAGGAAAGAGCATTTGTCAACAGCTTGACAGAACACCTAAAAGCTCTAGAACAAAAAGAAGCAAATACACCCAGGAGGAGTAGAAGGCAGGAAATAATCAAACTCAGAGCTGAAATCAACCAAGTAGAAACAAAAAGGACCATAGAAAGAATGAACAGAACCAAAAGTTGGTTCTTTGAGAAAATCAACAAGATAGATAAACCCTTAGCCAGACTAACGAGAGGACACAGAGAGTGCGTCCAAATTAACAAAATCAGAAATGAAAAGGGAGACATAACTACAGACTCAGAGGAAATTCAAAAAATCATTGGATCTTACTATAAAAGCCTATATTTAACAGAACTTGAAACTCTGCAGGAAATGAACAATTTCCTAGACAGATACCAGGTACCAAAGTTAAATCAGGAACAGATAAACCAGTTAAACAACCCCATAACTCCTAAGGAAATAGAAGCAGTCATTAAAGGTTTCTAAACCAAAAAGAGCCAGGTCCAGACGGGTTTAGTGCAGAATTCTATCAGGCCTTCATAGAAGACCTCATACCAATATTATCCAAACTATTCCACAAAATTGAAACAGATGGAGCACTATCAAATTCCTTCTATGAAGCCACAATTACTCTTATACCTAAACCACACAAAGAACCAACAAAGAAAGAGAACTTCAGACCAATTTCCCTTATGAATATCGACGCAAAAATACTCAATAAAATTCTGGCAAACCGAATTCAAGAGCACATCAAAACAATCATCCACCATGATCAAGTAGGCTTCATCCCAGGCATGCAGGGATGGTTTAATATACGGAAAATCATCAACGTGCTCCATTATATAAACAAACTGAAAGAACAAAACCACATGATCATTTCATTAGATGCTGAGAAAGCTTTTGATAAAATTCAACACCCCTTCATGATAAAAGTCCTGGAAAGAATATGAATTCAAGGCCCATACCTAAACATAGTAAAAGCCATATACAGCAAACCAGTTGCTAACATTAAACTAAATGGAGAGAAACTTGAAGCAATCCCACTAAAATCAGGGACTAGACAAGGCTGCCCACTCTCTCCCTACTTATTCAATATAGTTCTTGAAGTTCTAGCCAGAGCAATCAGACAACAAAAGGAGGTCAAGGGGATACAGATCGGAAAAGAAGAAGTCAAAATATCACTATTTGCAGATGATATGATAGTATATTTAAGTGACCCAAAAGTTCCACCAGAGAACTACTAAAGCTGATAAACAACTTCAGCAAAGTGGCTGGGTATAAAATTAACTCAAATAAATCAGTAGCCTTCCTCTACACAAAAGAGAAACAAGCCGAGAAAGAAATTAGGGAAACGACACCCTTCATAATAGACCCAAATAATATAAAGTACCTCGGTGTGACTTTAACCAAGGAAGTAAAGACCTGTACAATAAGAACTTCAAGACTCTGAGGAAAGAAATTGAAGAAGACCTCAGAAGATGGAAAGATCTCCCATGCTCATGGATTGGCAGGATTAATATAGTAAAAATGGCCATTCTACCAAAAGCGATCTACAGATTCAAAGCAATCCCCATCAAAATACCAATCCAATTCTTCAAAAAGTTAGACAGAACAATTTGCAAATTCATCTGGAATAACAAAAAACCCAGGATAGCTAAAACTATCCTCAACAATAAAAGGACTTCAGGGGGAATCACTATCCCTGACTCAAGCAGTATTACAGAGCAATAGTGATAAAAACTGCATGGTATTGGTACAGAGACAGACAGATAGACCAATGGAACAGAATTGAAGACCCAGAAATGAACCCACACACCTATGGGCACTTGATTTTTGACAAAGGACCCAAAACCATCAAATGGAAAAAAGATAGCATTTTCAGCAAATGGTGCTGGTTCAACTGGATGTCAACATGTAGAAGAATGCAGATCGATCCATGCTTATCACCCTGTACATAGCTTAAGTCCAAGTGGACCAAGGACCTCCACATCAAACCAGATACACTCAAACTAATAGAAGAAAAACTAGGGAAGCATCTGGAACACATGGGCACTGGAAAAAATTTCCTGAACAAAACACCAATGGCTTATGCTCTAAGATCAAGAATCGACAAATGGGATCTCATAAAACTGCAAAGCTTCTGTAGGCAAAGGACACTGTTGTTAGGACAAAATGACAACCAACAGATTGGGAAAAGGTCTTTACCAATCCTACAACAGATAGAGACCTTATATCCAAAATGTACAGAGAACTCAAGAAGTTAGACTGCAGGGAGACAAATAACCCTATTAAAAAATGGGGTTCAGAGCTAAACAAAGAATTCACAGCTGAGGAATGCCGAATGGCTGAGAAACACCTAAAGAAATGTTCAACATCTTTAGTCATAAGGGAAATGCAAATCAAAACAACCCTGAGATTTCACCTCACACCAATGAGAATGGCTAAGATCAAAAACTCAGGTGACAGCAGATGCTGGCGAGGATGCGGAGAAAGAGGAACACTCCTCCATTGTTGGTGGGATTGCAGACAGGTACAACCATTCTGGAAATCAGTCTGGAGGTTCCTCAGAAAATTGGACATTGAACTGCCTGAGGATCCAGCTATACCTCTCTTGGGCATATACCCAAAAGATTCCCCAACATATAAAAAAGACACGTGCTCCACTATGTTCATCGCTGCCTTATTTATAATAGCCAGAAGCTGGAAAGAACCCAGATGCCCTTCAGCAGTGGAATGGATACAGAAAATGTGTTACATCTACACAATGGAATATTACTCAGCTATCAAAAACAATGACTTTATAAAATTCGTAGGAAAATGGTTGGAACTGGAAAATATCATCCTGAGTGAGGTAACCCAATCACAGAAAAACACACATGGTATGCACTCATTGATAAGTGGCTATTAGCCCAAATGCTTGAATTACCCTAGATGCATAGAACACATGAAACTCAAGAGGGATGATCAAAATGTGAATGCTTCACTCCTTCTTAAAAGGGGAACACGAATACTCTTAGCAGGGAATAGAGAGGCAAAGATTAAAACAGGCACAGAAGGAACACCCATTCAGAGCCTGCCCCACATGTGGCCCATACATATACAGCCACCCAATTAGACAAGATGGATGAAGCAAAGAAGTGCAGGCCGACAGGAGCCAGATGTAGATCTCTCCTGAGAGACACAGCCAGAATACAGCAAATACAGAGGCGAATGCCAGCAGCAAACCACTGAACTGAGAATAGGACCCCTGTTGAAGGAATCAGAGAAAGAACTGGAAGAGCATGAAGAAGCTCCAGACCCCTTATGAAAAACAATGCCAAGCAATCAGAGCTTCCAGGGACTAAGCCACTACCTAAAGACTATACATGGACTGACCCTGGACTCTGACCTCATAGGTAGCAATGAATATCCTAGTAAGAGCACCAATGGAAGGGGAAGCCCTGGGTCCTGCTAAGACTGAACCCCCAGTGAACTAGATTGTTGGGGGGAGGGCAGCAATGGGGGGAGCATGGGGAGGGGAACACCCATAAGGAAGGGAAGTGGGGAGGGGGATGTTTGCCCGGAAACCGGGAAAGGGAATAACACTCGAAATGTATATAAGAAATACTCAAGTTAACAAAAAAAAAATCATAGCAAAATAAGATCATTTATGTTAATCAAGTTGGCCTTGGTGCAGAGATTCAGGGATGAATCAAACCACAAAGAATCACCAAATGAAGTCATTCAGCTAAGTGGACTCAAAGACAGCAATTACATGATCACTTCATTACATTCTGGAAAGTCTTCTGACAAAACCCAACATCTCCTCATGACAAAGGCCAGAAAGAGGCAAAGACTGGAAGGAAGGTACATAACTCAGCATAACTCAGTCTGTGATGAGCCCATAGCCAACACCCTGGGGATGAATCATTTCTACTGAGATCAGTAGCAATGTAAGAAAGTTTACTCTCTCCACTCCTATTCAACATAGCACTTGAAGTCTTATCTAGAGTAATAATGAATGAGTGTGTGTGTGTGTGTGTGTGTGTGTGTGTGTGTGTGTGTGTAAGGAAGTCAAAATATGTTTAGCTGTATATAGTGTAACTTTACACATAAACTTTAAAGCCTCCACCAAAAGGCTCATAGAGATGATAAACACTTGCATTAAAGTGATAGGCACACAAGAATTCCTAATTCACAATCACAAATACTGAAAGTTAAGACATACACATATTCCTTAATAACATAGGAAATAATCACAAATAAAAAGAGTGAGGGACAGATAGAGAAGGGAAAACACAACCACAAAAATGTAGAAATAAACTCAACCAAGGAAATAAACATAATACTTTATAGTGAAGAAAAAGACTTAGGGAAAAATCCTAGAGGATAGCAAAACCTATCTTGCTCATGAATTTCAAAAGTTAATCTAGCCCAAACAGTCATGCTACCAAAGGAATCTTGATCAATGATACAGAAACAGAGTTTCTATCATGACATCATGATAGAAGTCAAGAAACCTTAAAAGACTGAAATAGCTCAGACTCTTTCAAAGCCACTGAAGCTGTGGCTCTTTCACAAGAGCTCATCTCTATACATTCACCAAGTCTCCTCTCTAGGGACCAAAGCTTTACCTATGGAATTTCAGGACAACTCAATCAACCCATATCAATTTTCAAATACTACTCAAGATACTTGAAAAAGTCCATGCGTCTGTGAAAAAGAATCAGAGAAAAATTTTCCAATCTATGGAAATAATAGAGTTTCCTTTAGGCAAAAAATATTGTAGCACAAAGGAAATCTGACTCATCCAGCACGGGGATTACCAAGTCATATGTGTATCACTTCTGTCTCCTAACGCTCACATCCTTAAGACAGCTGATACTAAGGTGACTTTTACAGACACTAAAGAGTCTTTAGGAAACTTGTGGGAAGTTTAGGAAAGACATCCTATATCAAGCTCACACTCCAGGGAAGCCCTGAGTTCTAATGTCTAACTAAAATTGCTTCTTCTGACACTCAAATCTGTTCCTCCTCTAAAATTTCCCAATAGAATTAAAGTACTTAATGAGTCCTTAGACATTGTGTGTCAGTTTAAGAAACTGAATTGACTCACAAAGTCATGTGAGACTGATCTATGAAACAATCTGGTGGATAGCACCTTGGTAAAAAAGAGTCAGTGAGTCCACACAGTTAGCATCTAAGAGTTGGTAAAGGAAAAGGAACAGAAGACCAAAAGAAAGCATTTATTGCTAACTTGTAAATATGCACATTTTGTGCCCAGCTGTGTGCTGGTTGTAAATAGAGACTCTCAGCCTCCTGTCTGTGAAGAAATGTGTGCTTGACACAGACAACAAAACAAAACAAAATGAAAACAACCAGAATACAAAATGTGTTTCCACAAAGGAAAATTGGGACCAAGTTAGACTTTGAGAAAAGCAAGGCATTTACCAACCAAAATAACAGAATTGTTTTGAAGCCTCTCTGCCATTCCTCTTAATGTTTACCATATACTTCATCATTTCCTCTTTTGTGGTCTGGAGTGAGAAGTGGCGTGGTATCCAATAAACTCCTTGTCCTTGTGCAAGAGAGGAAATTCTGACTTAATTGCACATCTGTAGAGTACGTTAGCATACTGTTCTATCCAAGTCTGTTAGGCTTGAACTTTTTTTTTTTTTTTAGGCTTGAACTTTTAAAAAGAGAGCAAAGGATTCACCTTTTGAGACCCACTTTTCAGGGGCTCTTTCTAAACTGAGACGAGAAGGAAAGGGAAGAATGAATTCAACCAAATCGCCTGCATCACACCACACAGGTATGACCTGCAAGTCTTTCTTTGCTTGTTTAGCTCTCCGATTAGAAGTTTGCTAAGGGTTAGGGTGATGGAAAAGCCCGTAGTGAGGTGGAAAAAAACAGAAGAGAGGAGAGGTCAGAACTCTTTCTGAGGAGTCCAGAAGAAGGAGTGGGGATGGGGAGGCAGAGCCTGCCTGTTCACTGTTTCTACCTTCCGTGATACTCTGAGTGTCTTTGAACAAGTCCTTCACTTCTGTGGAATTTACTCTAATTGTCTGTAAAATGTATGTTGGGGATAAGGAATGTTTTGTCTAATTTACAAAAAGCTTAAAATTGAGATGCTGAGAAGAGGCTAGAAAAGCAAAGAGAGAACATGAGGTAAGATGAGAAGAGAAGAAAGGGCAGAAGCATGGAGGGAAGGCCTTAAAGTGCAGAAGCTTTTTTAAACGGGGGAAGTAGAAAGGAAAAGCTCAGTGCTTCTTATGGTGTGGTTTCGAGGCTAGCAGCCCCCCAGAAACAGATGCTTCCACACAACTCTCCTGAATTGTTAGCTCGGGGGATGAAGACCAGCAACCTTCAGAGGGCACGGATGTGTGGGCAAGCATGGGGACTAGAAGGAGTAAAGGTAGAGTCAATTCAAACTTCTTTTGCGTAGCTCTTTGGGAAGATCTAGTGTATTTTCTCTTTCTTCCTACAGAGAGAGAATGCTTCAAAAACTCCCAAGTGCTTTCATGGACGATGGCTGGGGCCTCCATCCTGTTTCTCAGTGTCTGTTTCATCACCAGATGTGTTGGTGGGTTCTGAAGATCAAAGTCACACTTGTTTCTCCATAGCAAACACTAGCAGTAGAAACTTGCTTGGTGCATCACTTTTTGTATAAAGAGGCCTTTTGTTTTTGTTTTCACAAAGTTTTGTGTATGCTATATTTTATTTTCCTTGGCCATTTTTGTTGTTTAACAGTTTCATACATGTATGTGATGTTTTCCAATTACTCATTCTCTCACACTCCCTCTTATGTCCCTCCCTTAAGGATCAATCCCACCTGGTCCCTTTACCAATTTCATGACTTTTAGTTTGGTTTTGTGATCCATTTAGTTTAACATGGGTCATCTGTGCAATCACTGGAGAAGTGCATCCATTGGAAGATGATAGGGTCACTCAGAGTACACAATTGAAGGGAGCACTTTCCCTACTCCCTGAACTTATCAATAGGAAATACTCCAACAGAGGATCTGCACTCCTCCAACCACATCTGAGAATGAATGGACACATTCTTTGGCAAACCCACTAAGCCACTGTTGGTTTCGGATTATAATAGCTGTGTCCTATCCAGAAGATGACGTTTCTCAACTATCTCCTAATAGTCAGGCTTTTACATCCTTTCCCTCTTCTGCAGTGTACCAGGGCCATGAAGTGGGTGATTAATATCTGGTTTAGAGATGAACACTATCCATCATTTGTTCTCAGCACCTTGTGAGGTCCTGTGCTTCTGCATCCTCTGTCAGTCACCAGAATGACAGCATGGTCTATCAGGCTGAATTCTGTTTGTCTGTCTATGGATATAAACACAAATACATAAACAGCAACTTGGCACTATATTAATTTTTGTTTCTGGGTTCCACGTCTCCCCTCGAGGTGTCCCGATGCTGCTGGTATGCTGGCTTGGAGAGGGCAGAGCAAAGTCCTGAAAGTGTGGGGTCCACAGTCTGCCTCTTCCCTTGGAGCTGTCAGTCGCTGCTACAGGCTGGGCTGAAAGATTGAAACAAGATACCAGTCTGGTTGGAATCAAGTGGGGTGTGTGTGTGTGTGTTCTCTAAGAATCTTAGTGTTGCGGCTCTTTTAAGTGGAGGCCTTCTCTGACATCTTTAATGAAGCAACTCTCTGAGATGATCTTAGCTTGTTAGTATTTCTTTTGTTGTGGGGGGAGAGGTTTGAACGCATACACTTGATTCAGGGCATGAGACTATCCAGGGAGGGAAAAGGTCATTGGCTGAAAGCTAAGGCTACTGAGATACCTCATTTTCATGGAGAGGTGTTCTAGGTGCTAGGTTCATGAACTACCCGGCTAGGGGGTTGCCTGATTATGTGCTCTAAAGCAGACATGGAAAGAGGGAAGGAGCTGGTTTTACTCCTGCCCCTCTCAAGTTCTCAGATTTCCTTATGTCGGACTATGTTCTACCTCACCAGTTCCATACCGGTTCCTCTTGCAGCATGGTCTGCATGCCCCACATTAGTTTAGCTGAGTGGTTCTCAACCTTCCTAATGCTGCGACACTTTAAAATAGTTTCTCATGTTATGGTGACCCTAAATGTAAAATTACCTAGTTACTACTTCATAACTGTAATTTGGATACTGTTATGAATAGAAATGAAAATAAATATCTGATATTCAAGATATCTGATATGCAACCACCAAAGGGGTCAAGACCCACAAGTTGAGAACCACTGATTAAGATGAGCAATGGTATTCAAAGACTCAGTGAGGGTCTGCGATGTTCCCTGCTGTGGAGTTTTTGACCAGATGGATAATATCTTTTTATTTCACTTTTCTCCGTATCTGTCCTCAAGTTCTAGGCTATTTCCTAAGCCAAAAACTCAACTATAACTGAATTTCAGTCATCTCTAATTATTTTTGCAGTGCATATTTTCCATTCTCTTGGTGCTCTGGAGTTCTCCTTCTCAGAACACTATCATTAGATTAGCCTTCTCTTTGAAAAGTTAACCTACAGCTAAGATACCTGGTCAGGACAAAGAACACAACAATTTTTTATGGATTGAAGGTTTAGATGGTTAGATATAGCTCAGAAAGGACTGCAAACATGTATCAGAAAAATAGCTTATTCTTTTTATGTGAGGAAAGCCATTAAATGTGAATTACTCTTTCTTTGAGGAAGGGCATCCCAGTGTGGAGGGGAGGATGTTTGGTGAGGAAATATTGTGACCACTGTTGGCTATTTTGTTATGAGGGCAAAACAAAGGGCAAGGGCTTCAGCACTGAAAAGGACCCAAAGCATTAACTACATTCCTTTCCTCTTACAGTAACATATCACAGTTTTCAAATTTATGGGCAGAAGAAGTTACAGCCACATAAAACTATTAAGGAGCTTTCCTGCTACCTTGAAGCATCAGGTATAACTCTCTGGAACACACAGTATCAGTAGCAAAGTTTCTGGGCATTGTCTGAAGCCTTTCTCCTCCTAGGTTCAGTCAAGAATTGCTGCCCTTTGAACTGGAAACATTTTCAGTCTAGTTGCTACTTTTTCTCTACAACCACCTTATCCTGGCTATCAAGTCTAAAGAATTGCTCAGACATGGGGGCTCACCTGGTGGTTATCAACACATGGGAAGAGCAGGTAATTGGCCAACAGGCATCTCAGTGCTGATGCCTGCCATGTTCTCTACAGATTATGTCCACTGGAACCTGTGATGTTTGATCTGCTACTGTTGCCAATGGTGTGGCAGTCTCTGTCACTGTCTCTTGGCTTATTCACAGGAGGAGTTTCCATATTAACTGTAATGGGGGAGGGGTAAGAAGCTAACCCTAGACTATTTTGTTGGTGGATACTTTGTATGAATGAGGGCAAACATCTAACACAGGTTGTCTTCAGGCTTATTACTTCCTCATAATAAATAGATACATCATATGTGGTTGCCATTAAAAATAGAGAAACATTGGATGGATTACTTAGAATGTCCTAGAACTTAAGAGCGTCTTCATCTGTTGAATTTTCTTACTTGTAGTTTCTCACAATAAAAAAAAATTAGGAGATAGCCTTCAGTAATCTTACATTTTTAAGCATGCTTATCTGTCAGGTTTAGTCTCAATTCTGCTTCACCTCTTCTAAAAACGAATTATTTTTAACATTTTTTCAGAATGAAAATACCTGATTTCATCTACTAATTATCATTATTATTCTTATTAATTGTATGTCTTCCTTAGGAATTCCTTTTTCGCACAAAACCCAGAAAGAAAGAGTTTTACATTGGACTGACAGACCAGGTTGTGGAGGGTCAGTGGCGATGGGTGGATGATACACCTTTCACAGAGTCCCTGAGGTAAGTACTGCTCTGCAGGAAAATTATCACATGGGATAATCCTAAAGTGAAAGCATACTGAGGGAAATTCTCAGGTTGGCTTTTGTTACAATGATGCAAGTTCAGGTCCATCACTGGTGATACTGAATGCATGCAAGAAGAAGAAACTGGTAGGTACAGGTCTTAGCTTTCCCATTCCCTATGATTGCCAAAGGAATAAAAGAGAAATGTTAGGTGAAAATTATAAGGAACTGAAGAACCATTGACTTACAATGCAGATTTTTAAAAGGGTAAAAATGGAGTTATGCCCTAAAATAGAAATAATGGAAAAAATAATAACTTGGAAAAAACAGAATATTCTTATGTTCCTGTTCTTTTTCCCCTTAATAATGGTCTGCGTCATTGGAACACCATACTTTAAGAGTTTCCAGTTGGTTTCCATTATTTCTTTTTGTTGAAATCACATAATTCAATAAAGCAGCAGCTGTGAATTCAGGGACTTAGCTGCCCTGAAATCTGAGAAGATGTGACTCACTGTACAGGAAGGGTGACCCAGGAAAACACAGACTCTAGCAGAGCACAGAGAGTGAGAGTGGTGTGAGGAAGAAGGGCAGAAGCAGCACATCTGCCAGGCCAGCAATCCTCACCATGGTGCCTTTTTCTGGGTTCAAATCCATGGATCTGCATAAGAGCATGGAAATACAGTAAGATCCCACCAGCTGATAGCATAGGTAAATGAGTTTTCTTCACTGATAAAATGGAGATTATAAATCCCATCTCCCAAAATGATAGTAAAATAACAACTATGTAAGTTGCTTACTATATTGAGCCTCCTGTTTCTGAAATTTAAGATCTCTTGTGTTTTGCCTCCACAGCTTCTGGGATGCTGGAGAGCCCAATAACATAGTTTTTGTGGAGGACTGTGCCACCATGAGGGACTCTTCAAACCCCAGGAAGAACTGGAATGATGTATCCTGTTTCTTCAGTATGCCTTGGATTTGTGAGATGCCAGAAATAAGTCCTTTGGACTAGGTGCAAGGGAACACAGAAGACATGGTTTACATGCACAAGGAAGAACAAAAGTGAAGGTAACAACACCCAAAATCCAACACAAGAAAATGGCTGTCAGGCATCAGAAAGGCCACATATGTATGTGTTATTATGAAATAAGTAAAATGAGTTTTTTTCCATGGCTAAAAATCCACAGAATCATCTGACGTTCTCGCCATAACCTGAAAGTTCTCCTTTCAGAATATACAAAGCAATTCTCTAATAAATGCAGCAAGACAAAAGGGAACCTCCTTTTCACATCTGTCTTCCCCAAGGGAATTGATATGAAGGGAGAGGTAGAGACCAAGTACTGAGTCCAGCAAAGAAGACATCTGTAGAAAGAGACTTTGGATGGTCACCATGTCATCCCATTTATTCTCCATCCTTGGGACAAGCTTAGCTCCTCATGCCATTGATGCATAGATCACTTCAATGTTCTCCAACAGTGAGAAAGATGCATCTTTGAGTCTTGAAACTTATCTGCTGCTTGGAAGAAAGGCATGGCCTTCATCCTATCTTCATATGGAGAAGCCAGACAAACTTTAGCTCCTAACAAACTGTGATACAGCCCACTCTTCCTGGACCCCCATTTTCTCTGTGTTCTCTTCTATCAACTGGATTTCACCTGTAGCTGTATCTACCGCTCAAGTAGAACCAGAGTTCAAAGTAAAATTATCCTTTATAAATTCAGTTTCACATTTTTCTGTCTCAGGACTTTGCATTTATTGCCTGACATTCTGTCAATATAGACCACGTTTCTTTCAGACAGTCCTAAAGGGACCTTCAGCAGCATTCACACACTGCAATAAACATATATGCTTGAGTAGGGAAATTAAACAAATTAAACTGATATATTAGCATTCTTCACATGCATTTCTAGTAGACTTTCTAACAATCTGATTTTGAAATTGATAGCCTGTTAAATACAAAGAAATCTTATGACCATGCATTTGACTTTTCATTTTTAAAATATTTTTGTTTGAAAAGTTCATGCATTTATATAATTCACTTTTGATGAACCCGTCCTTATTCTCCTCACTACAATCTGCCCTGTTCACCTCACTGTTTTTCCCTGACAATTTCATGTGCTTCTTTTGGTTTTAAACCTATTATGTCCACTCAGTGCTTCCTGAATGCACTTGGGTATAAGACTTTCTACTGGAACATAGATAGCGTCTCAGAAACCACATCCCACACTCCACCTGTTCCAGCAGCCAGAAATTACCAACTGACAATCTTCAACTGGAGGTGGAATTTCATGAGTTTCATGCCATTCATGTTGGAATTTGGGATGTTTTCCATTGCTTTTATTATACTGAGATATGTCCCCCGTGTCCCTAGAATCTCTAGGAGTTTTATTAAAGGTTCTGGATTGCATCAAAGGGCCCACAAAGAAATCACACAAACCATGTGGTTTCTGTCCTTGGATTTATGTATGTGATTGATTACATTCATTGACTTGTATATATTGTGACATCCCTCCATCTCTAGGATGAAGCTGATGTGACTGTGACAGGCGACCTTTTGGATGTTTCCACTTTTCTATTGCTGTGATGACACATAGGCCAAAAGAAGCTTGGGCAGGGAAAAGTTTATTTTACCTTAACATAAATTGCCGATTCAGAAAATTGGAGATAGGGGGATCATCGAGTTGAAACATCAAGAATGTAGTGTTTTGTACATTAGGTTACAGAAAAACAACTTTAGTCACAAAAATAGGGTAATAAGCCAGTCATATTCACAAACGACAGATACCTGAAAAATGACACCATTAAAATTTAAATACAACATTCAATGGCCCAACATTTAGTCAGTGGCCCAAAGATTAGTCACTTTACTACTTTTAGTAAAAATTATACATGCTCATTATGAAAATTTTCTATGGAGTGCAAAGATGCATGAATGAAAAAGTTCTCCAGTTAGAGAAATACTTAGCACGAACATTAAATATCATCCCAGAAAACCATGTGTGAATTTTGATTGGTGCAAATGGTGCTGTTCCATAATATGACATCTCAGGAAGTCAGAAAGTAGCAAATGCAAGGTGGTTATGCCTGCTTTCTATCTGCCTTTCTTCCCTAATGGGAGCCATAACCCTCAGCCCTGCCCCTTTATCCCACCAAGACTCTCAGTTTTCAGAGCTCTCAGAAACTAAACTACAAAACCAAAGAGTACATCTGGAGCAACTCATGTCTCCAGCCGCATATGTAGGAAAGGATCGTCTTGTTGGGCATCAATGGGAGGAGAGGCCCTTGGTGCTGTGAATGTTAGATGCCCCAGTATAGGGGAATGCCCAGATAGAGAGGCAGGAGGGAGTGGGAAAATGGATGGGGAAGCACACTCATGGAGACAGAGGGTGGGAAATGGGATAGGGAATTTCTGGAAGGGAAATCAGGAAGGGAGATAACATATGCTCATGGATTGGCAGGATTAATATAGTAAAATGACCATTTTGCCAAAAGCAATCTACAGATTCAATGCAATCCCCATCAAAATTCCTGCTCAATTCTTCATAGAGTTAGCGCAATTTGCAAATTCATCTGGAATAACAAAAAACCCAGAATATCAAAAACTATCCTCAACAATAAAAGAACTTCTGGGAAAATCACCATACCTGACCTCAAGCTGTATTACAGAGCAATACAGATTTAAAAATTCACGTGTGGTATTGGTACACAGACAGGCAGGAGTGGAACAGACTTGAAGACCCAGAAATGAACCCACACACCTATGGTAACTTAATCTTTGATAAAGGAGCTAAAACCATCCAATCGAAAAAAAGAGCATTTTCAACAAATGGTGCTGTTTCAACTACAGGTCAGGATATAGAAGAATGCTAATCAATCCATTCTTATCACACTGTACAAAGTTTAAGTCCAAGTGGATCAAGAACCTCCACATAAAACCAGATACATTCAACTTAATAGAAGAAAAAGTGGAGAAGAGACTCAAACACATGGGCACTGGGGAAAATTTCCTGAACAGAACACCAATAGCTTATGCTCTAATATCAAGAATCAAAAATGGGGTCTCATAAAATTGCAAAGCTTCTGTAAGGCAAAGGACACTGTCGTTAGGACAAAATAGCAACCAACAGATTGGGAAAAGATCTTTACCAATTGTACATCCCATAGAGGGCTAATATCCAATATATACAAAGAACTCAAGAAGTTAGACTCCAGAGAGTCAAATAACCCTATTAAAATGGGGTACAGAGCTAAACAAAGAATTCTCAGCTGAGGAATTTCAAATGTCTGAGAAGTACCTAAAGTAATGTTCAACATCCTTAGTCATCAGGAAAATGCAAATCAAAACATCCCTGAGATTCCACCTCAAACCAGTCATAATGGATAAGATCAAACACTCAGGTGACAACAAATGTTGGTGATGATGTGGAGAAAGAGGAGCAATCTTCATTGTTGGTGGGATTTCAAGCTGGTACAACCACTTCAGGATTTAGTCTAGAGGTTCCTCAGAAAATGGGACATTGCACTACCTGAGGACCCAGCTATATCACTCCTAGGCATATACCCAAATGACGCTCCAACATATAACAAGGACATGTGCTCCACTCTGTTCATAGAAGCCTTATTTATAATAGCTAGAAGCTGGAAAGAACCCAGATGCCCTTCAACAGAGGAATGGACACTGATAATGTGGTTCATCTACACAATGGAATACTATTCAGCTATCAAAAACAATGACTTCATGAAATTCATAGGCAAATTGTTGGAAATAGAAAATGTCATCCTGAGTGAGGTAACCCAATCACAGAAATAATGCATGGTATGCACTCATTGATTAGTGAATATTAGCCCAAAATCTCTAATTTCCCAAGATACAATTTATAGGCCACATGAAGTTCAAGAAGGATGACCAAAGTATGGATGCTTCACTCCTTCTTAAAAGCAATCATAGGAAGAGATTTGGATACAAAGTTTGGGACAAAGAAAAAACGTGTGATCATCCAGAGCCTGCCCCACCTGGAGATATATATATATACAGCCACCAAATCCACACAATATTGATGAGGCCAAGAAGTGCTGGCTGACAGGAGCCTGATACAGCTGTTTCCTGAGATGCTCAGCCCAAGCATGACAAATACAAAGGCAAATGCTAGCAGTCAACCATTGAACTGAGAATGGGGTCCCCATTGGAGGAGTTAGAGAAAGAATTGAAGGAGATGAAGGGGCTTTCAGCCCCATAAGAACAATACCAACCAACCAGAGCTCCCAGGGACTAAACCGCTACCCAAAGAATACATGTGGACAGACCCATGGTTCCAGCTGCATATGTAGTAGAGGATGGCCTTGTTGGGCACCAGTGGGTGGAGAAGCCCTTGGTCCTGCCAAGACTGGACCCCTCAGAGTAGGGGAATTTCAGGGTGGGGAGGTGGGAAGGGGGTGGTTGGAAGGGGGAACACCCTCATAGAAGGTGGAAGGGGAGGGGCGATGGGATAGGGGGCTTATGGAGGGGAAACCAGAAAAGTGAATAACATTTGAAATGTAAATAAAAAGTATCCAATAAGAAATATACTATTTTAATATGTAATTAAACATCATGGAGATATTACCCAAAAGAAAGCAAACAAAACAAAACAAACAAACAAACAAACAAACAAAACCATGTCTACTAAAGATTTCTTTCCAAAGTGACTGTTTTCTCTTGACAGTATTTAATGATGTAAAAAACAAGTTTGAGGTTTGATACCTATATTTGTCTGTTCCCGTGAAGAATTGAAATACTTTAAAACAAGGATAATGTAGTTAAGTGATCTATCAATAGAATTCATTTCCTTCAGTAGAATTAAAAGCGAAAAAAAAAGAAATGGAGATAAAGAATATATCCAATAAAAATGGGGGGAAAAGCCATATTTCAAGGGATCTACCCCTGAAAGAAGACTGCATGGTGCTTACAAGTTCCCCTACTTCATTAGCAGTGGACATGCTTTATTTCCTAAATTGCACATTTTTGCCCCCCTCCAGAATTATCCACCTCTTTTTCAGACTTAGCAAGACATGGTTTTCCACTTCTTTATATCTGAATAACCTTATGTCTTGTGAAAATAAATATATTTGTGTATGCCTTTGTCTTATATCTATCCTCTAGATACATGAATTCAGATTGTCATTAAATAATGTATCAATCTTACATGGAAGTAATTCTGCAAAAATTAGTATAACAGTGACAAAAATGCCAAGCCACGAATCAAATCAAAGTGTTTTGCAAATATATTAGTAGGAAAACTCTGTATTCCTGTTGTAGCAAAGTAGGGGAAATCCTGGGACAGGTTTTATCTGATGACACTCTCAGCTTCAGAGGATAGCAATCTGTCCTCAAGAATTCATCCATAGCCTTTTCATCTAGGGGTGAAAAGTATGCTTCCCTCCCTTAAAACTGTAAGCATTAGATAAGACTGATGGGGAAAAACCTCTAAAGGAGTTTGCGTAGGTCCATGTATGGGAATGAGTGCCTTAAATAGCGGCATATGTCTTGAAATTCTACTTAGTTTCTGCTGTAACAGTTTGCAAGGGTCAGGTCTTAAGTTGAGGTCTCTGGTCCATTTGAAACTGGTTTTTTGCAGAGTGAGAGATACATGTCTAGTTTCATTTTTCTACTCATGTACTCGTGTATGGAATTCTAAAGAAAAATGTTTAAAATACAGAAGAAAATCTTAGAAACAAAACCAGATGGTTGGAATTACTCTGAAAAGGCACTAGAGCATGAGACTTCCTTAAGGAAGAGACTTCTCTCAGTTCTCTCCTTTCTCTTTTTCCTGTTTGATGGCTTCATACATTTATATAATTATACAAGGTTTTTATAATTATATATGATTTTATATATAATTTCATATATAATTATAAAGTGATTTTATCCACTTTCACACACCCTTTTCCCTCCTCTTATTCCCCTTCCTCTCCATCTAGTATCCTTCGCAATTAGTTCTTCCCCCACTCTTGTGTCTTCTTCCTGTGTGTGACCCACTGAGCTGACTGAGTGTCTTGTTCGAGTGTGGGTGGGAGGTTAGTTTCTGCAGCAGAAGCAGCTAGTGGCTGAAATAGCCATGCTGTCCAACTCCTCCTACATATTTTCACATTCACTCATTGCCTTTGCTTTGTGTTTTTATTAATGTGTCTATTATTTACATTTTAACACATATATGTATTGATTTCCTATCAGTTAAATGTGGGAATGGGAAGATCTGCTGTCTTCATCCAGGTAGGAGGCTGGGAGTCCAAGGGATAGCAAGGGTCCTGGGGATTGATCATTCTTAGCAGCAAGAAACAGATTGTAGACAGACTTGCAAAATCAATGAAGGAAATCATGGAGGGTTATATTTTATTGACTACTGGATTTCATCATAGACAGGTGTATAATTTGTACATCAAAATGGATAATATTAAATATATAAATCCCACTAATACATAAAATTATTTCAATTTGTCTTGAGTGTTATGATTTAATTAGTATTTTCAACCCAATGTGAAGTTACTTAGTTCCACTTCTTTTAAAGATACCATCTTTAATGAGAACACACACAAAACACATGTCACACTGTCACACTGAACCAAACCTTAATGTTCTACATTTAACCCAGAAAGTCGTTAACAAACTTGCAGAGTAGTTGTTGCCTTTCAATATAGGGAAGGAAAAGAAAGGTTAAAGAGTTGTTGCTTGGAAATTCTCAGCTCAGAGATAGGAAATATTAGCAAATCAAATTTCAAGCAAAACCAGAACAGTACTTTTCTTTTAAATGTTTATTTAATTTCCTTGTGTGTGTGTGTGTGTGTGTGTGTGTGTGTACATTTGTGTACTGTATATGCAGAAGAAGTTGTTGTGTTGTGTAGTCCAGAAGAGTCAAATACCCCAGAGTTGGTGCTGTAGGCCACTATGATGTAGGTACTGGGAATCAAACTCAGGTCCTCTGGAAGAAGAGCAAGCAATGGTAACCACTGATCTATCTCTATAGCCCCCAGTAGGCTTTCTCATGGTATGTCATAACTAATAGTATAAACATTCTAATTGTAGTGTAGCGGGAAATATTAAAAAGGCACCATCTCACACTAACGCTGGCTACTCTCTGGCCCTAGCAGTCTCTCCACCTCTATGGAGCAAGCTTCATGCAGCAACCGCTCATCTTGTGGTTCTCTTACAGGTAACTGCCATGCCAGCCCCCTGCTTCCAAATTCCCACAGCTAGTTAGGGTGCACTTCTCACAAACCCACACTTTGTCATCGTACCTTTTTCTCTGGAAGCCAATTGATATTTGTAAGCTATTCTAAGTTATAAATCCTCTGGAAGCAGGTCCAAGCACATGAACCAGGGCTTCTGCTACCTACATTTTGGCCTCCATGCTCATCTTTCGTCCCCAAACTGAGTATCTTTTCTCCTCTTCCCCTCTTCCTCTCTCCAACCCAAAAGTCCTGTCTCTTGCCCAGTGATTGGCTCCTTGAAATCTTTATTCATTAGGGGAATGTTCTGCCACATTGGAGGTTGCTAATGCAGTGACATTCCTACCAATAGTACAGTTCTTAAACATTGGAACAATTTTTTAAAAAAAATTGAAATGTGCTCTCTTTATGATTCAAAATGAAAACTACAATAGAGTAGAACTTCAAATAATTAACAAAATTGAGTCCTTAGCCAAGCCAAAAGGCCAGCTTATTGCCACTAATTTACTGTAAGTAGAATGGAGATGGGGTTCATCTCCAGGAAAAGGTAGATGTGAACTATAGTTCTGATTGTCATGAAAAAGCAATACGAATGGGAGCTCTTCAGCTTCCCGGGACTTTGTTTCCTCAGCTAAAACGGGGTTGAAAAAAGCGCATTACAAAGAAGTTAGGTCATCATGAAACTACCTGCTTTGACCCAACAGCTAGGATGGAGAAAGAAGAAAATTGCTAAAAGGTCTATTTGCTTCTTTTCTTCTTGTGCAATACCATCACTGAAGCCTATTTTACACTGTTTTCCTGCGAGATCTTCAGGAACTATTTAAATGTGAAAGTAAAATATCAATCAATAAAATTGTTAAAATTTTAAACTGAGATTTAGGCTAAAATGGGACCCTTTTCTCCTACTGGGTTGCTTCATCCAGCCTTGATATGAGGGTTTGCGCCTAGCTTATTGTAATTTATTATGCTGTATTCAGCAGATATTCCTGGAAGCCGTGCCCTATTCTGAAGGGAAATGAGGAGGGTGGATCTGAAACAGAGGTAGTAGAGAGGACTGGGAAGAATAGATGGAATCTGTGGTCACAATGTAATGTATGAGAGAAGAATAAAATGTCACTACCATGTTGTCTGCTGTAAGTTTGGATTTTAAGAGGTAATAATTAAGACAAGAGAAAAATGAAAAAAGATTACAAACCTAATCCTTTCATTAAATATAAAACAAAAACATACCAACTGAAAAATAAATTCTTAAAATACTCTCAAGGAAGCAACAATTAAAACCTGAATCCCTTGCCTAGCAAGCGCAAGGCCCTGGGTTCGGTCCCCAGCTCCGAAAAAAAAAAAAAAAGAAAAAAAAAACCTGAATCCCATAGGATGATGGTCATTCTCTCTACCAAAACACCACACAGAACCTTACTATCTTAAACATATGTGTGCACATGCTGGTGTGTACACACATACACACACACACGAGAGAAAGAGGGGGGAGAAAGGGAGTGCAAACCACACTATGTACATTGAATTAAATTTAAACAAAAATAATGATGAACATCCTCGTGGTTAACTATGCTCTATGACCCAATGTGTTCTCTATTTCTATGACACATACACTTTCCCTGAGTCTGATAGGTTTGTCTTCTCCATCCCCATCATAAGGATCACTTCGAGGGATTCCAATCAAATGTTGCTCCAGGTAACTTACAAATCCTTCCCATCTCAAAGTGACAAGGAAAATCATTCCAGACCCATTTATCTTGGTCATAAACAAGGACAACACAGTCTTCTTCCATAGAGTCCTTGGGTTCCCCAACTTTCCAGAATCTGAAAGAGAAGCAGAACCCTGAGATAGGATTTTATCCCAAGATAATCCAGAGATGCAGAGCAAATAGAACATGTGCGCAAAACAAAGTTACGATCTGCACTGCAAGAGTCATCAGCCGTATGTGGCTATTGAGCATTTGAAGCATGACTTCCTTAACACATAAAAATCAGTAGTCTTCCTATATACAATGTGAAACACACAAAGAAGCCAGGGAGACAATGCCATTCACAATAGCCCTCGTTGCTTTAACCAAAGAAATTGGAATAAGTCCAATGAAGCAAGTAAACTTCTCATGAAATGAAAACTTTAAAACACTAACAAGGAAATGAAAAATGCCACAAGATGAAAAGGTCTCCCTTTCATAGTATGTAAGTAGTCATCCCAACAGAAGTGATCACAGACTCAACTCAACCCCCATTAAAATTCTAAGGCAATTCTTACAGAAATTGAAAAGGCAAACTTAAATGTACTTTAATTAAAATTTTAAATTTAAATTTAAATTAAACATGTATGCCCCAGGACAATCACACAATCCTGAAGAGTTTAAAAAACTGGAGGTATCATCACCTCAGATTTCAAACTATACTACAGAGAATGCTTTAAAACAAAATATAACAAAAAACTAATACAAACTGTCAAGGCACTGGCATAAAAACGGGCCTGTGACTCAATGGAATAGCATCAAGAATACATACATAAGTCACTATTCATACATCTACCCAATCTTTCCCAGTGAGGCCAACAGTGAAAATAGCAGAAAAGACAGCATTTCCCCATATGGTGCCAGCAAAACTGGATAGCCATGTGCAAAAATAATGAAACATTATTCCCTTTCACTTTGCACAAGACCCAATTCCAAGTGAATCAAGGACCTCAGATAAAATCTGATACCCTGAATTTCACAGAGGAAAAATTAAGAAAAACTCTTGAACTTATTGGCACAAGGAAGGACTTCCTGAACAATGGAAATGGCACTAAGGCCAATAACTATTAAATGGGACCTGTGGAAATAGAAAATGTCTATATAACAAAGAACACCATATTTCAAGGGAAGAGGCAGCCTCCATGAGGGGAAAGGACATTTATCAGCTATATGTCTGGCAGAGGATTAGGATCTAGAACATCCAAAGAAGTTAAGGGTAAAAAGGTAAACATGAGGAAAACAAATGAGTATTGGGACTAAGCAAAAGATGAAATACAAATGGCAGAGAAACATTTTTAAAATGCTTAATATTCTTTGCCATAGGGCAATGCAGAGTAAAACTACTTTTAGATTATTTTTTATCTTGTCCCAGTCAGAATGCCTAAGATCTAAACAAACAAATACTGGCAAGTGCAGGCCTTCATGTGGAGAAAGGAGAATGCTTGTCCAGTCAAGGTACAAAGGAGAGTCTAAAGAGTGCTCATCTTTAAATGGCACATATGTATTACATCCCTTTCCTAAGAAGCCCGAGGATCTTGATGAAAAATGTGTTAGAGCTAGAGGAGAGGGATGACTACAAGGAAATAGTGTCCTCCAGAAACAACATGACAGCTGCATGACTGCATAAACATGCACTAACGTGCAAATTCAAAGTAAATTAGATCCCAGCATGGAGAGTGGAGGTGGTCACCAAGTCCCATCTCTAGCCATAAGTTGTTCTTGCCACCCATCTCATGTTTGCCTATAAATGCCTTACCCCCACCAATATACTCACACCACGTTCGGGTTGAATGGCGTCTTGTCCACCCATTGCCATTGACCTTCCACCTTCTCATAAGAAAGTCCCAAGAAATAGGAAAATTGTTCATCCAAAAGTTGAGTCACAAAATCCTGCATACCAAATATACATTTTTTTTAGCAAATTCACATTCGTAATGTCCATTAGGCTAAGGAGAAAAGACGGCAATGAGATCACAGGCTAAGCATAAACATCATGAAATCAGACAAGTCGGTCTTCAAATCTGCTTAGTGTGGTAGGGGGAGCTTTAACCTCACCAAACCCTGAGTCTTCTGACTGCTACATATGATCCCTGTAAAAGTGAAGTGAGATTGTAATGGACTTTGTATTAGGAAAAGCATAGTTGAAAAATGAACAAGTTGATTTGAAAAAAGGGGGGAAAGGAAAAACTGGGAGAGGAAGAAAATGTTGTCCAGGCTGATAAGAAAGTTTAAGGAACAACATTAGAAACCCAAGAAATTTCTCCACTATGAAGAGATTTAGAGCAACAGAATAACTAATGGTCCTAGGTAACTTTTTATTTGTTGGATATTTTTTATTTACACTTCAAATGTTATCCCCTTTACCAGTTTCCCATCCATAAACCCTCTATCCCATCCTCTCTCCCCATTCTTCTATGAGGGTGTTGCCCCACCCATCCCTTCCTGCTTACCCACCCTGACATTACCCTACACTGGGGGGGTCCAGCCTTGGCAGGACGAAGGGCTTCTCCTTCCATTGATGCCCAACAAGGCCACCCTCTGCTTCATAGGCAGCTGGAGCCATGGGTCTGTCCATGTGTAGCCTTTGGATGGTGGTTTAGTCCTTGGGAGCTCTTGTTAGTATTGCTGTTCTCATGGGGTTGCAAATCCCTTCAGCTCCCTCAATCATTTGTCTAACTCCTCCAATGGGTATCCCATTCTCAGTTCAATGGTTGACTTCAAGCATCTGCCTCTGTATTTGTCATGTTCTGGCACAGCCTCTCAGGAGACAGCTCTATCAGGCTCCTATCAGCATGCACTTCTTGGCATCGGCTATATTGTCTGGGTTTGGTAGCTGTATGTATATGGGCTGGATCCTAGTTAACTTTAACTGTCTACTTGACACAGCCTAGAATTACCTGAGAAGGGAATATCAGTTAAGAGATATCTAAATCAGATTGGCTTTTGGGTACGTCTACATAGAATTGTGTGTACTGTTAATTGATGTAGGAGGGCTCAGCCCACTGTGGGCAGCACCATTCCTTAGGCAGGTAGTCCTGGACTGGAAAGAAACTAAGCTAAATATGAGTCTTTGAGTGGGTCAGAAAGCAGTGTTCCTCCTTGGTTTCTGTTTCAAGTTCCTGCATGAATTTCTGCTCTGAATTCCCTCAGTGATAGACTCTAAGTTGTGAGCTTAAATGAACTCTTCCCCCTTTAAAGTTATTTTGGTTATGGTGCTTGTCACAGCAACAGAAGGAAACCAGAGCATCAGGATGTACTAAGCTAATGCATACCTGTTCTGCTTCTGTGTTGATGGTCACCAGATGACTGCTCATCCCCGAGCAGTTCCTCTCACTCTCATGCCAGGTCTGGTTGTCATTAAGAGCAAAGTAACAGTTAGACTGGAATGCTCTCCAGCTAACAGGACAGCAGGTCCAGGTACCTCCTCAGGTGAGAATTGAAATAGATGTTAGTTACCAAACAGCATTTACCTTCTGAAAGGTGTACAGTCATCTTCTTCAAGCATTACCCAAGAAGTTATTCAGTGTCCCTACATGCATTTTGCTTTCATATTTAAAATATTTCCAAAGCTAGCAGTGTGACTCAATGGTAAAGCACATTCCTCGAATGTGAAGAGTCCTGAATTTGATATTTATCAAAGAAAGAAAAGTATTGAGAAATGTGGTGGAGGTAAATTAAATTAAGCAGAATGTTCGTATAACAAAGCCTTTTACAAGATATTTTATTTGTAAAGAAAGCAAAGGCTGTAAAACTCGAGCGTTTCTTAATTCTTCCTAACCTTATAGATTCCAGAATATAAGTAAACAGGCATCTCAGAAAGAAGAAACTGTCCTCATGCTATATCTGAGTCAAGGAAAAAATTGAGTGAAGTTCATGTTATTTTTCAGATGACAAAAATACCCATGATCTAAGGGTAGTAACTAAAGCCTGAAATCTAAGCTCTTTGGAGACAGAAGCAAGAACAGCTCTAATTCCAGACCAGGCCAGTCCAGGGTACATAGTGAGACCTTGTCTCAAGAAAAAGAAAAAACAAAAACAGAAACAAAAAAAAAACAAAAACAAAAACAAAAAACCAAGTTCTGTTGATGTGGAGCAATTGTCTAGCACATAAAAGGTCCTGCATTTGATACCCAGCAACACACACACACACACACACACACACACACACACACACACACACACACACACACACACTCACATGCACACACACATGCACGCACACACGTGTGCACACACACTCACATGCACACACACACGTGTGCACACACACACTCACATGCACACACACATGCATGCATACACACAAACATTAATAATGTGTTGCAGCATTTGACTAAATCATGAGAAACTACTCTGTTCTAGTTGACTGATTTTCATTCTTGCAGCCAGTTCTCATTCCTACAGATGCTCTTTAAAGGCTGGATGGAAGCAAATAAAGAGGTTTCCTCTACTACCTGTAGCTCCAGGCTGTGGCTCCTCTAGGATGCATGTTAGCCTTGTGTGGTAGTCTGAGAACTTCAATGCGCTTCCTCTCTTCCAGAGTAAGAAGTAATGAGTCACTGTCAGCAAGAAAAGCAGTTTTCCTTTGCTATGTAGCCACCAATTTAGAAAAGTGGGCTGACCTCCCCACCTTTCTATTTCCCTCACAGTTAAGGTCCCCACACCCATTTTCTTTCCTATGCCATTTCATAATCCCAGGCAAATTCAACGAAAGCTAACAATTTATGATCATATTGCCTGTGATTTACATTAGAACTTTTGGAATCTTTTAGGTGAACACTATTTTCAGTTTATTGCGCCAAGATTTGTCCAAGAGTGGGAATTCTGGTAAACTGTGGGCTAGTTCCACAATGTTTTGTGGACGTCACAAGTTTAGTGATACTTCTACTTTGAAATATAATCAAGTATTGAAAAGTAAAAAAGAAAACTATAAGTGTACAGGTTAGTAATTAGTGTAATGTGGACAGTCCTAGAAAAGACTTCCAAGTTCAAAACACAGAATATTATCAACAGCACAGGTAGCCATCATACACAAGTCTGACCATTCTTCCATTTTGTGGTTTTTAGTGCTTTGCTTTAGTTTCAGGTTAGAACACAAAAATCAGAATGACTTTTGTTCAAATTTTCTGTGAATGGACTCAGATGCCCTGAATCCTTTGGTGCTGTCTTATGCCCAGAACTGTTTCTGAAGCAATATTGCTGCTTATAGCCATAGTCCATCCATTTTCATAACTGGACAATGACCTATTGTCTTCATGGAGTCAATGCCCTGATCTCTTTACTTCTGCTGCTTTCATGGCTTCCAGTGTTAGGCTGCTGTGAACTGTGTTCATCCGAGCATCTTTGACCTAAGGATCTTTGCATCCTAAGGAGAAGTACACATTTCTGTAAGGTGGGCATGCGTGTCTCGCAGTGGGATAGTCGGTGTTTGTGTGCATGCGTGGTAAATGGGGTACATGGAAAAGCTTTGCAAACAGATTTCCTACTCTGGGCTCCCTCCTGCATGTAAACATCTCGGGTCCAAGTTTCCTGCACTTTTGTCATCAGACGCTGTGTATTCTGAGTCAGTCCCATCCTGGTGTTTCTGCAATGGTGACTCACTGTGAATTGCAGTTTTACTTCCCTAACAACCAATGAGGTTGACACTGTGTGTGTGTGTGTGCTATGTTTTCCTTTTCTGCAGTGCCTACGTAAGACTCTCCATTTTTTATTTTATTGCTGACTTCCTTCCAATTGTTTTGACATATTAATATACATTTCACCCATCAATGTAGTACAAATATTCTATCTTACAGATTTCTGTTTTCACTATAGCAGGTTGTTGTTTGCACGTGGTATGATGCAAGAACTCAAATTCCACTTATTAAATATGATCACTGAAGACTACAACTTTAATTCAACAAAATGCTCCTTTCCCCATAACTGTGCAATAACCCCCTCAATATTAGATTAGAAATATATAATTCAGAGTCTATCCCACCACCATTTTTTTCTTTCCTCTAACCTATTTGTCTTATGCCTACAACACACTAATTGAGTCAGAGCCTCATCTTGTAGCCTGATGTCAGAAAGAACAAGATTTTCTATGATATTAGTGGTGTCAATGGCTTCATGGATACACATTTGTTCCCAATCTTGATGGGACACATTTAATGCTTAGAGCTCTTAAATGTCAGTTATACCTCAACAAAGTGATTTTTTTTGGAAGGAAACAGAGTAGTCTCATAAAATTTTTTAAAAAGAAATCAAACACCTAGCTCTGATAGTAAGCCTAAGACGGTGAATGTGTTGTATGTGGATAAGCTGAGGAAAAGCGAGGCTTCGAGAACACATGTTGAAAATTTGGGGGGAAGATCATTCAAAAGGAGCTTCACTCTGGCTAATAGCTTACCCACACAAGTTGAGATAAAGCAAGCACTGAGGAACGAGATGGAAACAACAGCACAAACCCAAGGGATCCGCCGGGGATGCAGGGCACCTTTTGCTAAGACAAAAAGGGAAATAGGTTAGTCTCCTCTCTGCCATAAGAGGAGGGGCGTCAAGATTGTCAAGGAGCAGTCTAAATATGACAGTGTGTAAAGTGTTTTAGGAGTTCAGGAGACTTAAATATTTCCTGTGAATAAACCAACATTATAGCCTGCTAGTGAATAATAACATGAAAAATATAAACTTGTTTTTATAAATATTGTTTTTTATAAACAGGTATTTATAAACAGAACATCAGAATACAAAAAGTCATAAAAAATCAAAGCTTCTATATAACATAGTGTAACACACACATTGTACGCACACACACATGCACACACACACACACACACACACACACACACACACACACTCAAGTGCGTGAAGAAAGCCCTTATTGTAATATCATTATTGCATACATATGGTTTCTAAAATAAATTAAAACACTGAGCAAAATTATGAGCAGTCATTTTTTACTGCATTATTTATTTATTTACTTATTTTTTATATTTTTGTGATTTATTTTTAATTAATCATCCCTGTCATTTACATTTCAAATGGTATCCCCCTTCTAGGTTACCCCTTCACAACCACCCCATCCCATCTGCCCTTTCCTCCCTCTCCTTTGCCTCTTTGAGGGTGCTCCCCTATCCACTCACCCACACCCTCCCAAATTCTGTAGCATCACCCTATGCTGGGGCATCAAATCTCCACAGGACCAAAGCCCCCCCCACCTCACTGATGTCGGGCAAGGCCGTCCTCTGCTACATATGTAGCTGGAGCCATGGATCCCTCCCTGTACACTCTTTGGTTGGTGGTCTGGTCCCTGGGTGCACAGGGTGGTCTGGCTAGTGAGCAATAAGTTTAATCTGTTGAAATTGTAAGAGACCATCAAACAAATGAAAGTATGCATTATCCAATAACTATGACCTAAAATATTGTGGCAAGATTTTTCATATCTATTGAAAAGGTAAATTGAAAGCATGCAGTGTTGACTTGGCTGAGAGAAAGTACACAACGAGGGGATAGATGGCTGTGTTGCTGAGAGTAGCAAGGGGGAAAAAGCCTAAAAAGCAACAATGAGCACAATTATTCATTCATAGCTCTGTGTGTGTGTGTGTGTGTGTGTGAGAGAGAGAGAGAGAGAGAGAGAGAGAGAGAGAGAGAGAGTGAGTGAGAGAGAGAGAGAGAGAGAACAAACGAAAATTCAACCAAAACAAACAAAACCAAAACAAAACAACCAGGTTTTCTGATATAGTGTGGTCCTGGTGAAGTTAGCTATAGCAGACTGATGAGATTAAGCAAGATTTAAATTGCAAGCATAGTTTACCGTTTTTCCAATATATTTATTGTTAGAACATCCTTTATTTATTCTCTGATAATTTCATACATCTAAGCACTGTACCTTGATCATATGTATCCCTAAGCTCTGCCTCTCATTTCACCCTCCTTCTCCCATACCCAGGCATCCCTGACGCATTCCCACTTCCCCTTTCATTTTCTCTCCTTTGTTGCCTTGTCTCTGTAATCCACTGAGTCCACTAAGTGCTATCTGCTGGAATGCTGACTGATTGTGTTGGTTTAATCTTGTGCCAAGTCCTGTGCTGGGGACCACAGTTGCTCGGAGTTCATAGCTATAGTGGCCATGTCATATCCAGCAGATGCATCAATAGCTTGCTTATAATAACATAATATAATTACTATAACCAAGTATTGTTTAATAGTCTCACAGTGCAGATCCAGTAGCATCCTTTAAATCAATCAGGAGACCAGAGAGAGACTCTGGTGCACTATGAGCCTATAACTATGTGTCCTATATATTATTTCTCTCCCTTCCTGTCAAAGGAATCTTCCAAAGTATTTAATTCTCATTTTTATCTCATTTCTTTTAAAATATACTTTATCTCCCCTCCTGCTTCTATCTGATTTTAGTATCTCTTTTCCTTGGTCTTAGAATACGTTATACCGCTTACTAGGATTCAGTCATGTCCTTTCCTTGATTTTTAGAATGTTATACAGATTATTGGGATCAAGGCCGTCATCATTGTGTTGTCATCCTTCCCATCTTAAATCTTTGCACTGCCATTAATTCACATTTTAAAGTCATCATCACAAATACTTCAACTAGGTAAATGTAAAAAGGTCTGAGCATGATCACACATCAATTATCAACTCAGACCTCAAAAGTTGGAGGGAAGGAAATCAAGTTTGAGGCAATCCCAGGCTGCACAGAAAATTCAAGACTAGCCTGTGCTACTAACAAGACTTTATCTTGAAGAAGGAGTAAAGGGAAGAAGAAGAGAATGAGGAGAAAAATGAGGAGAAGGAAGAGGAGGAGCAGAGAAAGAGGAACAAGAGAGGAGAAATAGAACAGAAGGGAGGGAAGGATGGAGATATATATATATATATATATATATATACATATATATATATATATATATATGACAGAGAGAGAGAGAGAGAGAGAGAGAGAGAGAGAGAGAGAGAGAGAGAGAGAGAGAGAATAGAGAAACTCACATTTCATTTGGGATTCTTCCAGCCACATTATGTATGTCTATATGTCAGGAGATTCCAGGCTCCTCTTTACTTCTTGTCCAGGGTGTATATTTCCATCACAGGTGTCTCTTCAGAAACATTTAAGACTGGACACCAATATATCTGGCTTATTTTGCTAAGACCAGTAAGTGCAAGATCAGTAAGTACAAGAAAGCTAAGTGAAAAAAGAAGAAATCTTAGAAAAAGGAGTTTCCTCTAATGTACTCCAACAGATGGAGCAAAGAGGAAAAGGAAATTGAGAAAGCAACCCCAGAACAGTCAGTAGAAACTTCCAGAAGTGTGTCATGTAAGATTTCTCAATGTGTTTTTGTTACTCATATGTCATGTTTTCAAAGGTAGTTTGAGGTAAACTAAGGCTTAGAAAGTTCTCTAGCTCAATGAGATGTGTCCAGGTGCAATGAACACAGTTTTTAAAAGATTTTGTGCACATGGTCCATGAAGAGACATGAAATCCTTTGCTTTAGAACTGAGGAAGAGATCAGTGAAGCTGTTGATTAGATTTCTCAGGAAAGAGAAAATAGGCATTTTAAGACAAAGGAAAAAGGGTTGTATGATAGACGGCATTGTGATTCCTGGATCCGCCTACAGGATTATTAAAGAATGAATATTTGCATTCCTCCAAAATGTATTTGTTGAAGTTATAAACACTTCTGTTGGTGTTTAAATGTGGAACCCAAGGAGGTCATTATAGTTAGCTAAGTTTGTAAGGGGGTCCTTCTGATGAAATTAGCACCTTAGAAATCTGTCTTCTCTCTTCCTACTCTCCTCTCCTCTCTCCTCTCTCCTCTCTCCTCTCTCCTCTCTCCTCTCTCCTCTCTCCTCTCTCCTCTCTCCTCTCTCCTCTCTCCTCTCTCCTCTCTCCTCTCTTCTCTCCTCCTCTCTCCTCTCCTCCTCTCTCCTCTCTCCTCCTCTCTCCTCTCTCCTCTCTCCTCTCTCCTCTCTTCTCTCCTCCTCTCTCCTCTCTCCTCCTCTCTCCTCTCTCCTCCTCTCTCCTCTCTCCTCCTCTCTCCTCTCTCCTCCTCTCTCCTCTCTCCTCTCTCCTCTCTCCTCTCTCCTCTCTCCTCCTCTCTCCTCTCTCCTCCTCTCTCCTCTCTCCTCTCTCCTCTCTCCTCTCTCCTCCTCTCTCCTCTCTCCTCCTCTCTCCTCTCTCCTCTCTCCCCTCTCCCCTCTCCCCTCTCCCCTCTCCCCTCTCCCCACTCCTCTCTCCTCCTCTCTCCTCTCTCCTCCTCTCTCCTCTCTCCTCTCTCCTCTCTCCTCTCTCCTCCTCTCTCCTTTCTCCTCTCTTCTCCTCTCTCCTCTCTCCTCTCTCCTCCTCTCCCCTCTCTCCTCCTCTCCCCTCTCCCCTCTCCTCCTCTCCCCTCTCCCCTCTCCCCTCTTCCCTCTCCCCTCTCCCCTCTCCTCTCTCCTCTCCTTGCTTCCTAATCCCTTCTCTCCTCCTTCTTCCCCCTTACTCCTTTTCCTTTCTTTCCCCAAACCCCCCTAGAATGCTGGGACACAGCAAGACAACAGCATTCTCCAAGCTTGGAGAAGGGCTCCCACCACAAAGGGATCTGACCTTGTACATATAGCCTACTTATAATCTTGAGAATAAATATATACCTTGCATCTATAACACTGTTGTTGTGGCTGAAGTCTTTTCACATTAATGCCAGCAAGTTAAAAAATTTTAAGTCTATTGTACAGCATATAACACCTTTCTGGATTTTTTCTTAGCATCATTGGAGGTTTGGAAGAAGAAAATCATAGTTCTTGTTGTATATTATACTTGTTTCAAAATCAGTGAAGTGATGGGCCTGTTGACTAAATTCCATAATTTTCCTAGATGATAGACAGCAAGTTTGTCAAAGTGGGGAAACAGCAACAAAGTCAGAGATAAAACTGGAAATGTGAAGAAATCTTCATAAATGTTGAAAAGCAAAATGCCCATGGGGACAGGTCTCCAAAGACAAATTTAACTTCAGTAATAAAATAATTTATTTCATTATGATGATAAAATATTTGAATACTATTTTAATTTATAAGACTCACCAGGTGTTCACAATTATTCAGAAGGGAAATAATTTACATGTCATAAAATATAAATAAATATTATTGATGTCACCTGTTTTCAATGGATCTTAGTGAACAAATAGTTACTATTATGTATGGTAAAATGTGTATTGTTTTCTTAAATGAAGACTACATACATTTTTCTGTATAGAAATTTATTGTTTTGTTTTGTAAAATTAAATGACAGATAAAAGATATTATAAGGCAAATGATCATGGGCAAAGGAGTCCATTTTAAACCCAGAACAGAAAAGTCCAACATGTGTAAGCTGTTACACCTAATAACAGGAGGAGGAGGAAGCCAGGTACTCACACCTGGTGAAGGTTCCTAATGTACAACAAAAGAGACTCAAATGCATTAATCAGAAGAGCCAACAAAGCAGGCTTCCCTCCAGAAGACAAACACCAACATGACCCTCCAGGTTGTGATGATACACGTGCCATATGGTTTTGGAGATAGAAAATTGGTGAAGCAGATAACACTAGCCAGACATACTATCACAAGCACATCATTGTGGAAGAGACAATAACCGAGAAGCCATCTGAGAAATGTTTGGTTGTATCATACCTACATTATTTGGTAAGCTATTGAGGATAGTGGTCACAAGCTCCGTGTAGAATATGTTTTTAGAGAGAGCTGGGAAATGATACAGGTGGTGCTAGGGTAGAGCAGGAATAACTACAGACAAATTACTACAGGTTGGCCTTGGGGAGAAAAATACATTCAAGCAAGCTGTTATTGTGAGTTTCATGGAGAGGAACATGGAGACTGATGGTTTTGTGTGTGTGTGTGTGTGTGTGTGTGTGTGTGTGTGTGTGTGTGTTAAATTCTGTAGTGTAAAAGTTTCTCTACTATTTGCGAGAATAGAGGCAAGCCAGTATGAGATATGTTTGTTGCTTTTCTGTTAAATAAATAGAAAAGTAAATACATATTTTGAAGTTAATTCAAAATTGTTTCATTCATGAATTAAAATTGATCATGTGATATTGGCACTTTATAAAACTTTGAATGCAATGTAATCGTTAAATTAGTGTAAGCTGTTTGTGTTGGTGTTTGGGGGAGTTGCTGTTTCAGCCTGGTTTGGTTGTTTGATTTAGAAGTTTGGTTTTTTGACACAGAGTCTCTCTGTGCCCAAGATGAAGCCCAAGCTGGTTTAATTTATGATATACCTGTCCTTACCTCCTGAGTGCTGGGACTATATGCGTGTCCTATCACATTCAGATCTTAAAGTACATACAATTTTTAGTAAACTAAAAATACTAGCAATAGCTATAAGCTACCTACACACAATTTCACAGAGAAAATGCATTGTGAAAAGATTGGCCTTTATGAGAGAGAATGCAAAAACACAAGCTTCACCTCTTCAGCATCACCTCAGATATTAAGGTGTGGCCACCAGTTCCACCCTACCTGGATATTCAGTGTTAAATTTAAAAGGGTTTCTCAAAAGGCTGAGACAGATAGCTCAAAGACATTGAGCTCAGATCCTTTGCACCATATGGGGACCCATGAACTTCGGTGTTGGAGGAGCACAGTGTGGGAGACAGGAGGATCGTGCTTGGAACCTCTGGGCACCAGCATAGCTAAAAAGATGCCAAAGTTCTAATTTTCTGCTGTCTTAAAAGAACAGACAAGAGAGTCATAGAGGAGGACTCTATGCACATGTACATATGTATACCATTAACACAACAATAAATAAGTAAAGGCATTTATTGGTTAATAAAATAAATGTTTTGTGAAATTCAAATGCAATGGTTTGCAGGAAGTGAGGCAGATAGCCTGTTTCAGTTTTGAAAACATGCTATTTTAAATGTACCGAATACAAGCCCAAGAATCAGGTATTATTTTTTAATTTTTTAATTTTTTTCCACCTTTATTAAATTGGGTATTTCTTATTTACATTTCAAATGTTATTCCCTTTCCTGGTTTCCAAGCCAACATTCCCTAGCCCCTCCCACTCCCCTTCTACATGGGTTCTCCCCTGCCCATCCTCTCCCCATTACTGCCCTTCCCCCAACAATCCTGTTCACTGGGGGTCCTGTCTTGGCAGAGCAAAAGGCTTCCCCTTCCACTGGTGCCCTCACTAGGCTATTCATTGCTACCTATGCAGTTGGAGCCCAGGGTCAGTCCATGTATAGTCTTTGGGTAGTGGCTTAGTCCCTGGAAGCCCTGGTTGGTTGGCATTGTTGTTCATATGGGGTCTCAAGCACCTTCAGCTCTTTCAGACCTTTCTCTGATTCCTTCAACAAGGGTTGCATTCTCAGTTCAGTGGTTTGCTTATGCATTTGATGTATTCTGGCTGTGTCTCTCAGGAGAGATCTACATCCGGTTCCTGACAGCCTGCACTTCTTGCTTCATCCATCTTATCTAGTTTGATGGCTGTATATGTATGGGCCACATGTAGGGAAGGTTATGAATGGGTGTTCCTTCAGTCTCTGGTCTCAACTTTGCCTCCCTATCATTTCCTAAGGGTATTCTTGTTGCCCTTTTAAAGAAGGAATGAAGCATTTTGCTCATCATTCTTGAAGTTCATGTGTTCTGTGCATCTACGGTAATTCGAGCGTTTGGGCTAATAACCACTTACCAATGACTGCATACCATGTGTGTATTTCTGTGATTGGGTTACCTCACTCAGGATATTTTCCAGTTTCAAGCATTTGGCTATGAACTTGATGAAGTCACTGTTTTTGATAACTGAGTAGTATTCCACTGTGTAGATGTACCACATTTTATGTATCCATTCCTCTGTGGAAGGGCATCTGGGTTCATTCCAGCTTCTGGCTATTATAAATAAGGCTGCCATGAACATGTGTCTTTGATGTATGTTGGAGCATCTTTTGGGTATATGCCCAAGAGAGGTATAGCTGGGTTCTTAGGTAATGCAATGTTGAATTTTCTGAGGAACCTCCAGACTGATTTCCAGAATGGTTGTACCAGTCTGCAACCCCACCAACAATGGAGGAGTGTTCCTCTTTCTCCACATCCTCACCAGCATCTACTGTCGCAGGGGATTTTGACCTTAGCCATTGTGACTGGTATGAGGTGGAAACTCAGGGTTGTTTTGATTTGCATTTCCCTTATGACTAAAGATGTTGAACATTTCTTTAGGTGCTTCTCAGCCATTAGATATTCCTTAGCTGTGAATTCTTTGTTTAGATCTGAACCCCATTTTTAATAGGGTTATTTGTCTCCCTGCAGTCTAACTTTGTGAGTTCTTTGTATATTTTGGATATAAGCCCTCTAACAGTTGTAGGATGGGTAAAGATCTTTTCCCAATCTGTTGCTTGCCGTTTTGTACTAACAACAGTGTCCTTTGCCTTAGAGAAGCTTTGCAGTTTTTTGTTTGTTTTTGTTTTGAAAGTTTGTGATCTTTAATATTCTCCCCAAACATAATATCATTTGACAAACATAAGGACAGAAATTAAATATTCCTACATGATTAGATATTTTAATAATTTGTTCTTATTAAAGGACAGAGGAGCATACACAAACAAGCACTGATGTAGAAGATTGTAATAATAGTAAATTTTAAATTTTATTTTTATTATTTTTAAATGTTATGTTTATGAGTACTTTGCTAACATATATGTTTAGGTACCATGTTCATGCCTTGTCCTCACAAAGGCCAGAAGGGAACATCAGATTCCCTGGAACAGGAATTATGATCAGTTTTGAGCTCCCAATTCTGTACTAAGAATTAGACTCAGGGTCTCTGGAAGAGGAGCTGGTTCTCTTAACTGCTAAGCTGTCACTCCATCCTCAATAATAGATAAATGAGTTACTTTTTAGAACATTTCATTAAGTATAAAATTCACATCTTTTCAAGTACACACAAAATGATAGATAAAGCAAGTGACATGCTATATAAATAATACTTCAATGACAAATATTTAAAAATGCCAAAGGATTTACAGCACAGGTGATGTAAGACTACATAGTAATTGATCTGAAAACAAACAAAAGAAAGGTAGCAAAATAATATTTAAGGGTTTAGAATTTAAGCATTCAATAATAAATATAGAAAACTTAATAAAAATTGACAGAAGAAATGGAAAATTCCCTGTACCAACAGCACGTACAAGTAATTAGCAATCACATGAAAAGATAATTTTTGCAAATATTCAGCTCCTTCAGTCCTTCCCCTAAGTCTTCCATTTGAGGTCCCCGTGTTCAGTCTGATGGTTGGCTGTGAGCATCTGCATCTGTATTGGTCAGGATTTGGCAGAGCTTCTCAGGAGACAGACATACCAGGCTCCTTTCAGCAAGCACTTCTTTGCATCAGCAACAGTGTCTGGGTTTGGTGTCTGCAGATGGGATGGATCCCTAATTGGAGGAAACTGTGGATGGCCTTTCCTTCAGTCTCTGATCCACTCTTTGTCCCTTTACTTCCTTTAAACAGGATCAGTTCTATGCAACCCCATAGGAAGAACAACAATATCAACCAACCAGACACCAGAGACTAAACCACCAACCAAGAAATACACGGGAAGACCCATGGCTCCAGCTGCTTATGTAAAAGAGAATGGCCTTCTCTGACATCAATGGGAGGGGAGACCCTTGGTCCTGTGGAGGCTTAATGACCTGGTAGGGGAATGCTAGCACATTGAGGCAGGAGTGGGTGCATGAGTGGAGGAGTTCCCCCAAAGAAGCAGGGGGAGTGGGAGGGAATAGGGAGTTTGCAGAGGGGAAACTGGGAAGGGGGGATAACTTTTGAAATGTAAATAAAATAACCAATAAAAAGCTAACACTTAGTTTTCTGTGTCTACACATAGCAGTGAATTCAGAAAAGGACTATCTGAAAGAAAGAAAGGAAAAAGGAAAGATAATTGTTGTCTTCATACAGTTTCTATAAGTGAGACTTAAAGAGGTGCTCCGTGGTTAAAAGCTGTTGGTGCAATTCCAGAAGATCCAAGTTCAGTTCTCAGTACCCAGGCCAGATGACTCACAGCCACCTGTAACTTCTGTTCCAGGCAACATGACCCCTGGCACCCACAGACATATGGCACAGACACACACACACACACTCACACACGCACACACACACACACACACACAGAGAGAGAGAGAGAGAGAGAGAGAGAGAGAGAGAAAGAGAGAGAGAGAGAAATCTTGAAATCAAAAATTCCTGCCAGAGTGATCAAAAGGCATTGAACAACCTGAACTTTAAACAGATTCCTTAACCTTCAGTTGCCAGGTAACTGTGGGGGTGGAGCTTGGACATAATGCTAACAATAAATATTTCACTTAAAAGGGCAGCATTCTATGAATATATAAGATAAGCAAACATGTAGTCAACTTATGATAATATAATCTAAAAGATATGATAACAGTAGGGTTCATAAAATAACTATTCTAAGTCCCTGTGACATTCCCTACTTCATCTGTAGTGGTAAATTGGCAAACAACACAAGTGTCCTAGCTGTGCTAATGATACGTGTGCATAGGGCCACTTACCCTGACAGGCCATAGCAGAAGGATTCCTGTGAACACAAATCAGCCATAAGTAAATAACCTGACATTCAAAATTTATAGATATCTAAATGTGGATTATCCCAAGCTTCATTAGGCTATAGCAATTTCCCTTGTATAATCCTGTTATAAAAATGAATGCTGAACAGTTATATAAATAACTGTATATTGAACAAAACCTAAAAATTACTGTATTTCAGCTTTATCCTGGCTTACTCCTTATACCTGTAAAATATAACTATTATACTCTATTACATGGTCTTATGTGTAACCATTGATGGAAAAAATGATACTCTTAATATGTAGGCATAGCAACAATAAGTCATGGAACCCATAGCAGGAACTATTAAAGGGCTCAAGATCATAAAACTAGATAGGTCATAAGCTCTAGGGGAAAATCCAATATTGCTCTGTGTAGTGGACATAGATTAAAATCTACAGATTAATTTTCATAAACAAGTATAAAAACTATTCATCAGGATGCATCTAGGAAAGAAACTCTCCTGGTGAATACTGTGAGTTTCCTATCACTGCTTCATTTATTTAAACTGCAACCACTTACAAGGCAGCACTCCACGGTCACAGAAGTTTTTGTTTTATTTTTGTTGTTGTTGTCGTTGTTGTTGTTATTGTTGTTGTTGTTGTTGCTGTTCAATGCCTTTTGAAGCTTTGCAGTTTTATGAGATGCCAATTTTCGATTCTTGATCTCAGAGAAAAGCCATCAGTGTTTTATGCAGGAAATTTTCTCCAGTGCCCATGTGTCCCAGATGCTTCCCTAGTTTTTCTTCTATTAGTTTGAGTGTGTCTGGTCTGATGTGGAGGTCCTTGATCCACTTGGACTTAAGCTTTGTACAGGGTGATAAGCATGGATCGATCTGCATTCTTCTACATGCTGACCTCCAGTTGGACCAGCACCATTTGCTGAAAATGCTATCTTTTTGCCATCGGATGGTTTTGGCTCCTTTGTCAAAGATAAAGTGACCATAGGTGTGTCATTTCTGGGTCTTCAATTCTATTCCACTTGTCTATCTGCCTGTCTCTGTACCAATACCATACAGTTTTTTATCACTATTGCTCTGTAATACTGCTTGAGTTCAGGGATAGTATTTCCCCCAGAAATCCTTTTATTTTTGAGGATAGATTTAGCTATCCTGGGTTTTTGTTATTCCAGATTATCTTGAAAATTGTTCTGTCTAACTCCATGAAGACTTGGATTGGAATTTTGATGGGGATTGCATTGAATCTGTAGATCGCTTTTGGTAAAATGGCCATTTTTACTATATTAATCCCATCTTCTGAGATCTTCTTCAATTTCTTTCTTCAGAGGTTGGAAATGCTTATCATACAGATCTTTCACTTGCTTGGTTAAAGTCAGACCGAGGTATTTTATATTATTTGGGACTATTATGAAGGGTGTCATTTCCCTAATTTCTTTCTCAGCTTGTTTCTCTTTTGTATAGAGGAAGGCTACTGATTTATTTGAGTTAATTTTATACCCAACTACTTTACTGAATGTGTTTATCAGGTTTAGTAGTTCTCTGGTGGAACTTTTGGGATCACTTAAACTATCATATCATCTGCTAATAGTGATATTTTGACTTCTTCCTTTCCAATCTGTACCCCTTTGATCTCCTTTTGTTGTCTGATTCCTCTGTCTAGGACTTCCAGAACTGTATTGTATAAGTAGGAAGAGAATCTGCAGCCTTATCTAGTCCCTGATTTTAGTGGGATTGCTTCAAGTTTCTCTCCATTTAGTTTAATGTTAGCTACTGGTTTGCTATATATGGCTTTTATTATGTTTAGGTAAGGGCCTTGAATTCCTGTTCTTTCAAGGACTTTTATCATGAAGAGGTGTTGAATTTTGTCAAATGTTTTCTCAGCATCTAATGAAATGATCATGTGGTTTTTATCTTTCAGTTTGTTTATATAGTGGATTACGTTGATGGTTTTCCATATATTAAATGATCCCTGCATATCTGGGATGAAGCCTACTTGATCATGATAGATGATTGTTTTAATGTGTTCTAGGATTAGGTTTGCAAGAATTTCATTGACTATTTTTGTGTCAATATTCATAAGGGAAATTGGTCTGAAGGTCTCTTTCTTTTTTGGGTCTTTGTGTGGTTTAGGGATAAGAGTAATTGTGGCTTCGTAGAAGGAATTTGGTAGCACTCTGTTTCAATTTTGTGGAATAGTTTGGTTAGTATTGGTATGAGGTCTTCTGTGAAGGTCTGATAGAATTCTGCACTGAACCCATCTGGACCTGGGCTCTTTTTGTTGGGAGATCTTGAATGACTGCTTCTATTTCCTTAGGAGTTATGGGGTTGTTTAACTGGTTTATCTGTTGCTGATTTAACTTCGGTGACTGGTATCTGTCTAGGAAATTGTCCATTTCCTCCAGATTTTCAAGTATTGTTGAATATAGGCTTTTGTAGTAGGATCTGATGATTTTTTTTGAATTTCCTCTGATTTTGTTGTTATGTTTCCCTTTTCATTTCTGATTTTGTTAATTTCGACACAGTTTCTGTGTTCTCTGGTTAGTCTAGCTAAGGGCTTATCTATCTTGTTGATTTTCCCAAAGAACCAACTTTTGATTCTGTTGATTCTTTGAATAGTCCTTTTCGTTTCTACTAGATTTATTTCAGCTATGAGTTTGATTATTTCCTACCTTCTACTCCTCCTGGGTGTATTTGCTTCTTTTTGTTCTAGGGCTTTTAGGAGTGCTGCCAAGCTGCTGATATATGCTCTCTCCTGTTTCTTTCTGAGGCACTCAGAGCTATGTGTTTTCCTCTTAGCACAGCTGTCATTGTGTCCCATAAATTTGGGTTTCATTAAATTCTAAGAAGTCTTTAATTTCTTTCTTTATTTCTTCCTTGACCAGGTTATCACTGAGTAGAGCATTGTTCAACTTCCATGTATATGTGTGCGTTCTTTCCATATTGTTATTGAAGACCAGTTTTACCCCATGGTGGTCTGATAGGACACATGGGATTATTTCTATCTTTCTGTACCTGTGAGGCCTGTTTTATGACTGATTACATGGTCAATTTTGGAGAAAGTACCATGAGGTGGTGAGAAGAAGGTATATCCTTTTGTTTTAGGATAGAATGTTCTATAAGTATCTGTTAAGTCAATTTGGTTCATAATTTCTGTTAGTCTGTCTATGTCTGTTTAATTTCTGTTTCCATAATCTGTCCATTGATGAGAGTGGGGTGTTGAAATCTCCTACCATTATTGTGTGAGGTGCAATGTGTGCTTTGAGCTTTAGTAAGGTTTCTTTTATGCATGTAGGTGCCCTTGTATTTGGAGCACAGATATTTAGGATTGAGAGTTCATCTTGGTGGAATTTTCCTTTGATGAATATGACGTGTCCTTCCCTATTTTTGATGAAAATCGATTTTATTTGATATTAGAATGGCTACTCCAGCTTGCTTCTTCAGACCATTTGCTTGGAAAGTTGTTTTCCAGTCTTTTTCTCTGAGGTAGTTTCTGTCTTTGTCTCTGAGGTTTGTTTCCTGTAGGCAGCTCAATGCTGGGTCCTCATTACATATCCATTTTGTTAATCTGTCTCCTTTTATTGGGGAATTGAGTCCATTGATGTTGAGAGATATTAAGGAATAGTGATTGTTGCTTCCTGTTATATTCATATTTGGAGGTGAGATTATGTTTGTGTGCATTTCTTCTCTTTGTTTTGTTGCAAAACGATTAGTTTCTTGCTTTATCTAGGGTGTAGCTTGCTTCCTTGTGTTTGGCTTTACCATTATTATCCTTTGTCTGGCTTGATTTGTAGAAAGGTATTGTGTAAATTTGCTTTTGTCATGGAATATCTTGGTTTCTCCATCTACATTAACTGAGAGTTTTGCTGGATACAGTAACCTGGGCTGGCATTTGTGTTCTCTTAGGGTCTGTACGACATCTGTCCAGGATCTTCTGGCTTTCATAGTCTCTGGTGAGAAGTCTGGTGTAATTTTGTAGGTCTGCCTTTATATGTTAGTTAAACTTTTCCCCTACTGCTTTTAATATTCTTTCTTTGTTTTGTACATTTGGTGTTTTGACTATTATGTGATGGGAGGAGTTTCTTTTCTTGTCCAATTTTGCCTTTGTGTGTCCTGAGTCCACCAGGCAAGTCACATGGAGCAGAAAAGTTGGTCTTGGGGTTGGGGATTTAGCTCAGTGGTAGAGCGCTTGCCTAGCAAGCACAAGGCCCTGGGTTCGGTCCCCAGCTCCGGAAAAAATAAAGTTGGTCTTACCTCTGGTCTTGGGCGTGAAGTCACTCCTCGGGGATAGGTTTCAGCTCTCCTTGAGGGCAGCAACCAAAAGGGCCTGCCCCTACTTCTCCTGGGTCCCCGTGCACAGGGGGCACAGATGGCGCTAGACGTTTTCCTCTAGAGTCAGAAATGTGGGCAGAGAGTAGCCTCCTCTCGTTTCCCAGGCATGTCTGCCCCTCTGAAGGTCTAGCTCTCCCTCCCATGGGACTTGGGTGCAGGAAGCTGTTTGACCAGGTCCTGTTCGGATCCAGACGCAGTCTGGACTGCAGGGCTCCTGCAGCTTGACTTCCCCATCTTCCTGTCCCCAGATGCACTATCAGAGACATTTTTACTATGTTGATTCTACCAATCCATACACATGAAAGATCTCTCCATTTTCTGAGGTTTTCTTCAATTTCTTTCTGGAGAGACTTGAAGTTTTTGTCATACAAACTTTTCACTTGTTTGGCTAGAGTTACGGTAAGATATTTTATTTGTGACTACTATGAAAAGTGTTGTTTCCCTAATTTCTTTCTCAGCCCATTTATCATTTGTATAAAGGAAGGCTACGATTTATTTCAATTAATTTTCTATCTGGCTACTTTGCTGAAGTTGTTTATTAGCTGAAGAAGTTTCTGGTATAATTTTTTGAGTTGCTGGTATATACTATCATATCATCTGCAAATAGTGATACCTTGACTTCTTTTTTGCCAATTTGTTTCCCCTTGGTCTCCTATTACTGTCTTATTGCTATAGCTAGAACTTTGAATACTATATTGAATAGATACAGGGAGAGTTGGAATTGTAGTCTTTTCCCTGGTTTTAGTGGGATTGCTTCAAGTATCTCTCAATTTAATTTGATATTGGCTGTTGGTTTGAAGTAAATTGTGTTTATCATGTTTAGGTATGGTCCTTGAATTCCTGATCTCCCCAATACTTTTAAAATGAAGGCTTGTTGTATTTTGTCAAATGGTTTTCAGCATCTAAAAAGATGTGATTTTTTTTCTTTGAGTTTGTTTATATAGTAGATTATGTTATGGATTTTTGTATATTGAACCAATTGTACATCCCTGAGATGAAGCCTACTTGATCAAGGTGAATGATGGTTTTGATCTGTTCTTGGATTTGGTTTCTGAGAATTTTATTGAGTATTTTTGCATAGATATTCAAAAGCAACCTATAGATTCAATGCAATCCCCATTAAAATTCAAACATAATTCTTCAAATACATGGAAAGAGCAACTCTCAACTTCATATGGAAAAACAAAAAACCCAGAATAGAGAAAACAATTCTTAACAATAAAAGAACTTCAGGTGGAATCAGCAGCCCTGACCTCAAACTATACTAGAGAGCAATAGTGTGTGGTATTGGTACAGAGATAGACAGGTTGATCAAGAAAATAGAACCGAAACCCAGAAATAAAACCACCCACTTACAGACACTTGATCTTTGACTAATAAGCCAAAAATATACAGTGGAAAAAAAGAAAGCATCTTTAATAAATGGTGCTGGTCTAACTGGAAGTCTATATGTAGAAAATTAAAATAGATCCATATTTGTCACCTGACACAAAGCTCAAGTACAGGTGGATCAAGGACCTCAACATAAAACCAGATACACTGAATCTAACAGAAGAGAAAGTGGGAAAGAGCCTCAAATTAATTGGCATGGAAAGGGGGGAAGGAATCTCCAAAATGGCTCAGGCTCTAAGATCAAGAATTGATAAATGGGACCTCATAAAACTGGAAAGCTTCTGTAAGGCAAATGACATACTCTATAGGACGAATCAACAACCTACAGAAAAATTTTCACTAACTGCATATCCAATAGAGGGATAAGTCAAAATATATAAAGAACTCAAGAAGCTAACCTCTAAACACCCAAACAAGCCAAACAATAAATTGGGTATAGAACTAAACAGAATTCACAACAGAAGAATCTTGAATGGCTGAGAAGCACTTAAAGAAATGTTTGAAGTCCTTAGTCATCAGAGAAATGCAAGTCAAAATGACCCTGAGATTTCACCTTACACTAATCAGAATGGCTAAGATCAAAACTTCAGGTTGGTGAGGATGTGGAAAAAGATGAACACTCCTCCACTGCTGGTAGGATTGCAAAATGGTACAGTGACTCTGGAAGTCAATCTGTAGTTTCCTCAGAAAATTGGAAATAGATCTACCTGAAGACCTAGACTCTTGGGCATATATAGAAAAGATATCCCACCATGCCACAGGGGCACATGTTCCACTATGTTCACAGTGTCCTTATTTGTGATAGCCAGAAGCTGGAAGCAACCTAGATGTCCATAATGGAAGAATGATACAGAAAATGTGATTCATTTACACAATGGAATACTACTCAGCTATTGAGAATAAGTACATCATGAGTTTTACAGGCAAGTGGATAGAACTAGAAAATATCATACTGAATGAGGTAACCCAGACCCAAAATGACATGCATTGTATGCATTTACTAGCAAGTGGATATTAGTCAAAAAAAAGTACAGAATACCAAGGTTACAATCTACAGAATTCAAGAATGTAAACAAGCAGAAAGGTCCAATTAAGGATGCCTCAATCCCACTTGGGAGGGAGAAGACAGCAATCAAGGGGGCAGAGAGAGGGAGGATCTGGGTGGTAGAAGAGATAGGAACAAGGAAAGGGGAACATGATTAGGAACTATGGGAAGAAAACAGGAATGAAGCCATGATGGCCATCAGAAAAAATGGAAACAGGCAATCTTGGGAAGCAGGGGGTGGGGGACCCTCTAGAATGTACCAGGGACCTGGAAGGTGAGATATGCTCAGGATTCAAAGGGAAGAACCTGAGATGAAATGCTCAACAGTGGGGTGAGGGAACTTGTACAGTCCATCTCCAATAGAAGACAGGGCATCATGTGGAGGGATGGCATTGCCATCTCACAGTCAAAAACCCTGATCCAGAATTATTCCTTTCAAAAAGAAATGCTGTGGTGAACATGGAGAGGAAATTGAGGGAAATAAGGTTCAATGACCAGTCCAAAAAGGGATCCAGCTCAAGGGGAGTCTCCAAGGCCTAATACTGTTGCTGATGCTGTGGTGTGCTTACAGATGGGAGCTGGCTGTGGCCTCTGAGAGCCCCTGTGGGCAGCTGGAGGAGTTGGATGCAGGTACTTGCACCCAATCAATGGATGGAAGCTTGGGACCCCTGTGGTTGAATTGTGGAGGGGCTGGAGGAAGCTGAGGAGAAGGTCAACCGTATAAGAAGATGAGTAGTCTCAACTGGTCTGAAACCCTGAGACCTCTCAATGCTGGGTCATCAACCAGGCAGCATAAACTAGCTGATATGAGGCCCTCAACATATATACAGCAGAAAACTGCCTGGTCTGTCCTCAGTGAAAGAAGAAGTACCTTGCTCTCAAGAGACTTAAGGTCCCAGGTAAAGTTGGAAGATCTGGTGGGGTGGGAATGAGGAGGTGGGGACATCCTCTTGGAGATTAGGGAAGAGGAATGGAATGAGGAACAGAGGGCAGACCTGAAGGGGGGATAACAACTGAAGTGTAATAAATATATAATATCATTTGAAAAATCAGAGGCAAAACAATTGACTTACAGCTCCTTCTCTCCAACAAAATGTCCTCATCTGTGGGACATCACCTTCCTCAGTTTCACAGTGACGGTGAGAGATAAAGCTATTTGACACAAACAAGACAGTGCTAAAAAGCTACTTTGACTTCCTTCTTGTACTGTTCTTTCAATAGCAGCAATAAGGCGGGATACTGGGCCCCTTACAGTCAGACCTTCTACTTTAGATAAGTACTCTCTGCTACAGCTTTGCTTGCTTTTTCTCCACAGTGTTCTTTTCTTCACTACAAAGGCATTAATGCCACTTCTTTGTTTGAAAAGGAGCCAAGTTCCTATCTTGAAATCAGCAGGTGACACCCATTGTGCTGCAGTGGTTCTAAAACTCTCCAGTAAGCTATGCCTCTCAAAAAAGGTACTGCATTCATTGTTCTTAGACCAAAAACACATTTGCAATTTTTGTGCATTCCATAAAATCTTGAAGAACTTGGTAACATTACACAGTCCTCGTCAGTATTTATTTCACTAGAAAATGGTAGTTTTTCTTAATTTCATTTGTTTCGTTTGTTTGTTTATATTGCTTCAGAATGACTCTAAGTATGGTGGAAAGATAAAGTTCAGGGACTGGAAAGATGAGTCAACAGTTAAGAGCATGGACTGCTTTTACAGAGGACACTGGTTCATTCCCAGGGCTGACATGGATGTTAACAACCATGTTTGACTCCAGTTTCAGGATGTCTGATGCCCTCTTCTGACCTCAGTAGGCACTGCACCATGTGCACAGACATGTGCAAGCAAAACACACATAAACAAGCAAAACACAGATAAAGAAATTAAAATAACTGAATTTTAAGGAAAAGCTTGTAGAGAATCTCTTTCCAGGAAGGAAAAGAGAGAAGTTGGTTTTCTGTGGGAGTTACATGTAAAACCTACTTAGAATCCTTTTTGAACTATCTTGTAAGGTGTCTGGGGTTGGGACCCCCTTTGGGGGAACTAGGGGGAGGATTGAAAGAGCTGAAGAGGCTTGCAACCCCATAAGAAAAACAATGCCAACCAACCAGAGCTTCCAGGGACTAAACCACTACCCAAAGACTATACATGGACTAACTCAGGGCTCCAACTGCATATGTAGCAGAGAATAGCCTTGTTGGGGCACCAGTGGAAAGGGAAGCCCTTGGTCTTGCCAAGATTGGACCCCCAGTGCAAGGGAATGTCTGGGGACGGTAAGGGGAATTGGGTGGGGGGAACACCTTTATAGGGAAGGGGGAGGTGATAGGGGGCTTATGGACAGGAAACCGGAAAAGGGAATAACATTTGAAATGTAAATAAAGAAATATATATCCAATGAAAGAAAAGGAAAAAAAATTGTTCCTATTTTTAAATTTGACTCCCTTCACAAGGAGCTGAAAATTTCTAATGAAATTATTGAATTTATGTCATACCCACACAGAGAAACAGAGACAGAGACAGAGAAAAGGACAGAGACAGACAGACACACAGAGGGAGGGGTAAGGGGGGAGAATCCCTACCATGCTGGGCTTCTCAGTGCTACTTTGATTTTCCTTTATATGATGGTGCAAGATGTTGAACATTTTCTCATGTATTTATTGTTTATGTACTGCTCATATATTGCCTGTAGTATTTGCTTTTTAATGTTTAATTATTTGACTTATTCATGCATCCTGGATGTTAATTCTCTGTCAGATAGCTAGCTACCTAAGATATTCTCATATTCTGTTGTCTTTTCATCCTGCTGTTGCATGCATATGCAAACACACACACACACACACACACACACACACACACACACACACACACACACACACACTTTGCTCTCTTTAATATCTGCTGAGTCCACCTGTGCTGCCTGCATATACATAGGTGTTAAATCCTCAACTAGAGCATAGTAGCCTCTTGGATCTACATCACTGAAAGAAAGTGGCTCTCCCTCTCCCAGTTACCCTCAATTGTCAATGCCAAAGGGTAGGACTTCATGCTGGAATTCCAGCCGGTTTGGTCTTATGGAAGACTTGGGCCTGTAGTCCTATCCGTTGAGTTCATATGAGCAACTGCATTGTCACATCTGGAAAATATGGTTTAACTACAGACATCACTCCCTCTGGCTCTTTCTTCCTCCATCTTTCTTCCTCCTCCTGTGATGATCCATGAGCCTTGGGGGAAGACAGTATAACACATACATTTCAAATTTAGAGCCAATCACTACATAGTCTCTTAATCTCTCTGTGTTGACCAGTTGTGAATTTCCATTAATCATCATCTACTATAAAAAAAAAAAAAGGTTCTCTGATGAGGGTTGAATCTATGGATATAAAGGTAAGCTCTTAGGAAACATTTAATACTATGTCTATATATAGATATATGTATATATTAGTTGACAATAGCCAAAGAGTGAAGCCATGTATTTGAGAGAGAGGGAATACATGAAAACGGTGGGAGGAAAATTGAGGGGAGGAACTCAGTAGTTATATTTTAATTTTAAAATTAAATATATATATACATATATATATATTTTTTAAAAACTGTGGAAAAACTTCTAATGACTTTTAGATTCATACTGTGCGTTTCTTACTTATTTTACTAGGGACCACTATAAGTAGTAGCTTTGTTTGTAAAATCCAGAGTGCTATCTGAAAACATTTAGTGTGAAATGCTTTAGGTCTCCAAGTCGAGCAGTAGGATTACATATGAGGGATTCAGAACAGAGCACAAGATGGGCAGGAAGTCAGACACAACAGGAAGTTTAGCTGCTCATGGCAAGATGGTACTTTTTCAGCAAGATTGTCTTTTAGGGCAGATTATGAAACACATTGTTAATTTTCCAGTATGACTTTGATGAGTCACCAACAAAGAGGTTGGAGAGCTAGTGAGACATATAGAACATAAGGTAGAATGGTCAATGCTTCTCAAATTCCTGGACAAACTCTTCTCAAAGCTCAGCTAAGTTCTGTTATCCCCCACTTATCCTCCTTATGTGTTTGAAGGTTAAAGTCTGCCATTACGATGCTCACCCATTCAATACCAACTTTCCCCAATTCCTCTCTCTATGTCTGTTCTCTGTGCATATACCTAGGAAAGAGAACTTTGCTATCTCAGTTTGCTTGTGTTTGCTTATGGTACTTTTGGTTTACGTATATTTTAATATCCATTACATTAAAATGTGAACCACAGTCAAAGATCTGTAATGTGTATCTCTTTTTGACAGTACCGGGAAAATTAGCAATTACATAATATACTGTACACAGACACTGTTCACTCTATTCCTCCCCCACTGCCTTCTCTTCTACCACACCCTCCCACTGTTCAACCCCTTTCCCTCAAATAGTACATTTGTGTTTTCAGACTTTTTGAAAAGTCCAGGTTCTGTATATGAGAATAAGCAAGGAATATCTATCTACCTACAAATACCGTATGTTTATTCTAAGTAACTAATGGAATCTCAGAGTCACTTTGCTTTGCATTTTCTTAGTGGTTAAGGATGTTCAACATGTCCTTAAGTTCTTCTCAGTCATTAGAGATTCCTCTGTTGGGAATTCTCTGCTTAGTTCTGTACCCCATTTACTATTGGATTATTTGGTTTGTTGATGTCTAGTTTTTTTTTCCTTTTTAATTATGTTGCCCTCCTTACTGGTCCCCCCTCCACAAGTTCTTCATCCCATTCCCTCTCCCCTTTGCTTCTTAGAAGGTGCTCCCTCATCCACCCATTCACTCCTACCTCACCCCACTAGCATTCCCCTTCCCTGGGGGCATTAAGTTGCTACAGGATTAAGTGCATCCTTTCCCACTGAGACCAAACAAGGCAGTCCTCTGCTAAATATGTAGTGGCAGCCATAGACCAGCCTATGCATGCTCTTTGGTTGGTGGCTTAGTCTCTAGGAGCTCTGAGGGGTCTCACATAGTTTATACTGTTGTTCTTCCTATGGGGTTGCAATCCCCTTCAGCTCCTTAAGTCCCCCTAACTCTTCCATGGGGGTCCTTGATCTCAGTCCAGTGATTGGCTGTATCTGCTTCTGTCTTAGTCAGCTGCTGGAAGAGCCTATCAGAGGACAACCATACTGGACTCCTGTCTATAAGCACATCTTGGCATCAGCAATAGTGCTGAAGATAGAATGGATTGCACAGTATGGGCTGGTTATTAGGGAATTTAGTTCCTTGATGTTGAGTGATATTAATTAATGTCCATTGATTATTAGCTTGTTATTTTTGTGTTGATGGTGGTAGTATGTGTGGTAGTGTGTGTGAATATGAGTGTGTGTGTGTGAGTGAGTGAGTGTGAATGTGTGTGTGTGTGTGTGTGTGTGTGCGCGCGTGCGCGCGTGTACATGCTTCCCTGTTTTGGTTTTGCTGGTGTGGAAGTATTTCCTGTATTTTCTTGGGTGTAGTTAACTTCTTTGTAGTTATCCTTCTAGTATCTTATGTAGCGCTGGATTTGTGCATAGATATTTTTTACTTTTAGTTTTGTCATGGAAGATCTTGTTTTCTCCATCTGTGGCGATTGAAAATTTTGATGGGTACATTAATCTGGATTGGCGTCAGTGGTCTTTTAGAGTCTGCAAGACATTTGTCTAGGTTTATGGAGTCTGTTGTGGAATGGGGTATAATTCTGACAGGTCTGCCTTTGTACGTTACTGGGCCTTTTTCCCTTGAAGCTTTTAATATTCTTCCTTTGTTCTGTCCATTTAGTGTTTTGATTATCAGTTGTCAGAGGGGAAAGGGGGGAGACTTTCTTTTCTGGTTCAATCTACTTAGTGTTCTGTAAGCTTCTGTCTTTCTAGGCATCTCTTTCTTTAAGTTAAGGGAATTTTCTGATTTTATTGAAAATATTTTCCATGCCTTTGAGCTGGGAATTTTCTCCTTCTTCTATTTGTATCATTCTTTTTTTCATTTTTTATTGGTTATTTTATTTATTGACATTTCAAATGTTATCCCTCTTCCTAGTTACCCCTCCACAAACTCATTTTGGCTAATGTTCTACTTGTGGGTCTTGGAAACCTGTTGGGTCCCTGGCATCTGGGACTTTCTAGTGGCTATCCTCCAGTTCCCCCTCCTCCATTGCTACACACCTCCTTTCAAATTCCTGACCCTCTGTTGTTCTCCCCATCTCCTTATTCATATTATTCTTAAGTTTGAGCTTTTCATAATTACTCTAATTTCATGAATATTTTGTTTCAGGAATTTTTTGGATTTAACATTTTCTTTGATAGATTTCTTCTATTGTGTCTTCTACAACTGAGATTCTCTTTTCTATCTCTTGTATTCTGTTGGTGATGCTTTGCTTGGGTCAGTGGTTCCTGTTCATTTACCTAGATTTTCCATCTCCAGGATTCCCCCATTTCTCTCTCTCTCTCTCTCTCTCTCTCTCTCTCTCTCTCTCTCTCTCTCTCTCTCTCTCCCTCTCTCTGTGTGTGTGTGTGTGTGTGTGTTATTGTTTCCATTTCCATTTTTAAGTCTTGAACAGTTTTACTCATTTCCTCCATCTATTTGTATTTTCCTGTATTTAGGGGGCTTATTAATTTCCTCTTTAAAAGCCACTATCATCTTCCTAAGGTTGGATTTAAGGACATTTTCTTGTGACTCAGCTATGTTGAAATATCCAGAGCTTGTTGTAGTAGAATAGCTGGGCTCTGGTGATGCCATATTGCTTTGGCTGATGATGATTGTGTTCTTGTGCTGGCCTTTAGTCATCTGGGTTAGGGGATATTATAGGTTAAGGGCTAATTTCTGAGTTTATCTTTATTAAATGGGTGGGTCTTTTGGATGGATGTCTTTCTTGTGTTGTTGGGTTCATTTGTTTGTTTGAGGTTTTGAAAAGATTTTTTCTTCCATTGACTTCTGTTTTTTTTTTTTTTTTAATTTTTCTGGTCTTCTGTCCTGAGTGTCCTGGGGTACTGGTAATCATGGAGTCTTCAGGTTTAGTAGGGTATCTCAGCTGAGGATTTTATTTTTTAGCCTAAATGACTTCTGGGTTTTTGCCTCTATATTTCCAAGTATCTTTGTGGCCTCCAAGGTTCTTAGTACCTGCTTGGTCTCTGGTGTATCAAGGACTGTGTGGATGCCAGGAAAGAATGTCTTCTGCCAAAGTTGTGGACCAGAATATGGGACCCAGGGTAGGGCTGTAGTTTGTGGCTGTTGGGTTGGCTTTGAGGGGAGTTTGCAAGCAGACCAATTTTTATGTTATTGAGTTAGTCCTCAATTATATTTTCCTTTTAGTATAAAACAATAACAAACAATAGCCTCCAAACAGTAGACAGGGATAAATAATCAAGATCAGGGCAAAAATTTAATGAAATAAAAAACCCAAAGACTTAGTTTTTTTAAATATTAAAAGATTAACACTGAGCCAAATCAACCAAAAGAGACAGAGAGATAAGGCCCATATTCATAAATTTAGGGAGGAAAGGGAAGCATAGAAGACAGCAGTGAAATCCAGAGGCTTCTAAGGACAGACTTCTTTTTTTTTCTTTTCTTTTTTTCGGAGCTGGGGACCGAACCCAGGGCCTTACGCTTGCTAGGCAAGCGCTCTACCACTGAGCTAAATCCCCAACCCCAAAGGACAGACTTCTAAAGCCTTTGTTCCATCAAATTAAGAAATCTAAAAGATATGAATGATTTTTTAGTGCATGTGATACACTAAAGTTAAACCAAGAAGAGACTTTCAAAAGTTTAACAGATCCACCCAAACCATTGCGATTGAATTAACAATTAAGTAAATCTCACAACAAAAACAACAAAGCCAGATGCAAATAGATTTACTGCAGAATTCTACCTGGCATTTAAAGAACTAAAACTGATTCTTCTTGAAATATTACATAAAATAGAAAAGGAAAAATGACTTCAAATCTTCTTATGTAGCCAGTACAACACTAATACCTAACTCAAAGAAAATTTGTTTACAACAAAGAAAATTACACATCAATCTCCCTGATGAGCATAGTTGCAAACATTACCTCAATAAGATATTATTAAAGATCATATAAAAATATTATATAAAACAATCAATTGGGTTTATCCCAGAGATGCAGGGATGATTCAACATATGCTAATCAATAAATGTAACTTGTTATATAAATAGGACAGAAACCATAAGTTATTTCATTAGATGCAAAAAAGACCTTTAACAAAATCTGACAGATCTTCATTATAAAATTCTTTTTTCAAATCAGTTAAAGTGTTTATTTTTGCAATTATCATTCCTTACGAAAGCAATAGAAATGCAAATATTAACATGTTTACAATTGAATACATGAACAGAGTATCTCTACACATTATCATTTACAGCAATATTACATGGTAAATGAACTGATCATTAAATCCCTCTCTTCTGCATCAACTCACAGAGCATTTGCTAAAATACTTACCTCACACTAATGCTATTTCAAGTTCCAAATTAAAACTATATAACTTATATAAAGCGCATTAATATAACAGCTTAACATCTTTACTCAGAGCTTTGTATCAGGGAAAACTATATTCACATTGATAAAAGACCAGAAAATAAGTTTTTACAAAGTCACTGCAGCTGCCGACTGAGAATTCTTCATCAGTTACCTAAAGGGCAGCCAGTTCTAAATTGGTTAAAATCCGTGGCCAACCCTTTTGAAACGTGGTAGCTGGAGTCCCAAATTCTAGAAGAAAACCACACGCAATCTGTTGTCTAACAAGGGGCAGAAAGGTAATAGGGTTAAGTCTTCGCTGGATCCAGCTTCATTTACAATTTAAAACATGCATAACACATTCACCATACATAAAAATATGTATGGCAAGAAAAACTATTTATCATGAGAAAATAAACTCTTAACAGAGAAATACAAATGCACAGCAACTCATGCCTTCCAGGCAGCCAGGCAGAGACAAGTATTTCTCAGAGTAACCACCAGGGGGCAGTTAACTCATGGCAGAGAAGTCTTTCAAAGGTTCAGTTAAACAAGCTTCCAAATCAAACTCATCCTCCACTAGGCAGTCCACATGTCTGACTTTGGTGGGTGTGCCAGCATATACATCAGAGTTATCCTGTGAACTTGTCTAGGACTCAAAGCTGCTTTCTGTGAATTCTGTCTCCATTTCCCCATGATCTACAGGTTGTATTTCTTGCAAATCACACCCTTCTTCAGCAGGAGGATCCCCAAAGTGCAAAGCCATCTTCCAGAGTTCAATCTGTTGGTCCCATGACCGCCGGCTATACTTCTTAAATTCGTTGGGGCTCCTGGGATGGATTCCAGGTTGTCACAGGTGTCTGGGCACCTCTTTAATGTATCGATCATAGGCCATAGCGTTCTTCTCATCGTTGATCTGCTTCTGCCTTCTCAAGACACTTTCATCTGTCTCCACATCAGCAGACACTGAAGACACAGACTCCTTTGAATCAGAACTTCCTGAAGATGATTTTCTCCCTCTCTTCCAAAGTCATTTATGACTAGCTTTCTTTTGTACCTTGCAATCTCTTTGTTAACTCTGGTCCTCATTTCATCTTCTACAACTGTGTTTGCCCAGTCAGAACATCTAGAACGGGGCTTACAGCCTTCAGGAGTTGTAAAGCTTTCAAGTCGATGGTCCGCAGTCTGGAGCTCTTCTTCTTCCAAGACCTCAGGCTTCCGGTTTCTTCCCTCTGCTCTGCGCTTCGGTCCGAGACTCCATCTCGCAGGGGACCGCGGGCTCGCAGCGACTCCCATAACAGGGTGGGCTTCTAGGTCTGCAGGCCATGGCAGCAGTGGTTTGAAGGAGAGCTCAGCGGTAAGAACCTCACCGGCGACAGCACAGAAGGGCCATTATAAAATTCTTAAGAAACTAAACACAACAAAGACACATCTCACATAATAAAGAGAATATATAAAAAGCCCACAAACACTCAACAGAGAGAAACCTCCAAGCATTTCCACTGAAAAATGATACTAGTATGTTGACTTTCTCCATTTCTGTTCAACATGGGCTTGACCAAAAGGAGACAATAAAGGGAATGCAAGAGGGAAAGGGAGAAAAGAAATCAAAGTCTCCTCGAGTAAATGGTATAATTATATACATATAAAGTCCTAAAGATTGACTCACAAAACTATTATAGCTCATAAACTTGCTCATCAAAGCAGAATGATACAAAGTTAGCACACGAAAAGCAGTAGTGTTTAGATATTTCAGTGGTAAGCCTTCTAATAGAGAAATCAGGGAAACAATTCCATTCACCATAGCTTCAAAACACCGTGGATTAAATCTAACCAACAAGAGATTGGTATATAAGCTCCTTTTTGTTGTCATTGATATTGTTATAAAAACAATGTACAGTGAAAGCCAGAGACTGAAAAAACATGCGCATATTTTAAATTTCCAAATTGAGATATGTGTGTGACATCCATCTGCCAAAGTTTTAGCGGAATCAGACCACAAGGGTTAATTCCCACCTGAGGAGGGTGGTGAAATTGAACACAATTCTGGCAACGTAATACCACATCATGAGCTGCAGCTCTAGAGATTTTAAATTTTTATTGAAGAGTAAAAGCAGGAACATGAAACTTTTGATGAAATTCTCTAGCGAGATCAACTGGAGCTGCATGAAAAATAAACTCTCTATGAGTACTAGCATCCACCAAGGCGTTATTGCTGGCCATGGGACCAGGCAAATTAGTATGGGCTCGAATATGTTGTATGAAAAATTTATTTTTTCTAGCCCAAATCAATTTTTGTAATTCTGAAAGAATTTGACATACAGTACTAGTCGACCTAATTGGCCCTGCAATTTCAAGTGAGCGCACAGCATTAACTACAGAAGCAGAATCAGAAATTAAATTAAAAGAATCATGAAGTCTTTTAAAAACTTAAGCTGAGAATCCCCTTTCAGGACCTCAGTAGCAGCCCTTTATCAAACTGTCTCAGTGGGCTAAAGGCCCATGGAAAAGAAAACATTAATCTTGACCTTGGCCACAGCCTCCAGTTGGAGTAAGCTGAAGAGCCGGTGCCAAGACTTTCTCCTTTTATCATCCTAGAGTAAAGCCTGTTCTGTCTGGCAAAACAAAGTTACTCACAGTCTGCTGTAGACTTTTTCTGAAACTACTTCAGGGGCTCCCCTGTCCCCAAACCTGGGGCATTTTGACCATAGGGGCAGGAACTGGCTGCTGAGGGGATAGGATCAAAGGCACTCTCCATGTTAATGATGACCAACGGGAAAGGTAACTTAATGTTGGAGATCAACTCCTCTCTTGGAATAAGGCCAACAGATAAGGTAGGCTCCCTTAAAGAACTTCTCTTAATGAACACTCTCCTTCTGTGAGCAAGTGTTGAAGGTCAGGCCACTAAAGGCAGCAACTGGAATTTTTTTTCTCTGACCCTGTTCTTTGAGGGATGGATAAATTCCTTTCTTGTTCTTGTTTTCCTTAGAGTCCTCCCCCGCCTCACTCTCAGTCTTTTCAGATCGTTCCTCCTGTAGCATTTCTAACACAGCCTGTCCCTTTTCTATAGCCTGCTGACAGCATTTCTGATTTTCTAGGCAGCTACGCACTAAGCGCCATACTGGCTGAACCCCCGCCTTCAAGGTTCTTTGCTCCCAAGCAAAATCTAAAACCTTCCCCAGCTTATCCCAGCTGTCCACCGTGAGATTCCCAGAGACAGCAAATCAAGGTGCAATGGCATCACATTCACTAAGAAATCTCTCTATAGTGCTTCTTTTTATCCTAAGCCTTTTTCTTTCAAACACCTCTTGAAGAGCCAGAAAAATTGGGTGAGACTGATAAGTCTCCATGCTCACTGTAGTGGCTCCTCAGCTAGTTTCGCTCCCCCCTACACAGGCACAGATAAAACAGTATGTTTCAAAAAATAACGTTGGCTATAAACCAACACACCGCCATTAGAGCAGGGTCCATAAAATTAAATTTCCTACTCACTACACTAGCTCCATACCCGGAGGCCTTATCTAGAGAACTTTTATTTATGAGCGGTTTTACGAGCAGGGTGAGCTGGCATGTTTGTTTACACACGATCTTGTAGCTCATCATTAGTGGGCTCTTCCCAGCAAATGCACTCATGCCCAGGACGGTGGCAATTCAAACAGTAACAACACCACCACACAAAAAGGGTGAAAGGCAAAAGTGCTAATTCAACTCACAGGGGATCAATTGGGGAAAACAACATTGCTGTGTTCCACAAACCTTTTTGCCTCTAACCCAAGGCTTTCATTGTCTCTGCTTACTCCAGAGAACCTTATTGTCCCTACTTGGGAACTTTACAGTCCCTTTACCCGGGAGCTTTATAGTCCCTTGTCCGGGAGCTTTATAGTCCCTCACCCCGGAGCTTTATTGTCCCTTATCCAGGAGCTTTATTGTCCCTTATCCGGGAGCTTTATTGTCCCATCCGGGACCTTACCGAAGTTGCCATCCTGAGGCTGAAGAGTTCTAAATCCACGAGGATGTCCTCGGGTGTCCGTACAGGCCACCATTTGTAATTCCCACCTTGTCCAGCAAGGAAGACGCAACACCATTGGATTCTTCTCAACAGCCTTTATTGCAGGAACACCTCATTGTTGATACAGGGACCCCGAGCAACAAAGGCACTAGCCTTATATACAAAACAGGCTAATGCTGTGTAATTGTCCTCTAGGGATTGGTGGAGCATGAAATACCTCATTAGCATGAATATCACTCCAGCCTGATAGCTGCCGGAGAAATGCCAACACATGCGCTTTGTGGGTGTTTACCACAAACGACCACTGGATGTCAGCGCCATCTTTTTATCTATATGTGCCGCTCCCTACAGCTCTTCCTAGAGGTTCTGAGTTCAATTTCCAGCAGCCACATGGTGGCTCATGACTATCTGTAATGGAATCTGATGCCCTCTTCTGGTGTGTCTAAGATGGCTACAGTGTTTGTGTGTGTATTATGTAATTATTCTGAATATTTATCATAATTCTCATACAGTTATTTTAAATTGTATTTATTAGAGATTAATAAATTAAATTAACTCTCTACTTGTGTTTAAAGCCAGAAAAAAACAATGTAATGGCTGAGAACACCATCTTCAGAGTCAGGTAGACACTGAGTTAAATGAGGTTTCTTATCTAATTTGACCTATAGATCTTGAGGAAGTTATTATTTAATATTTTATATGTAAAGTAAGTTTCTAAATGAGAAATGCCATAAAACTAGATTATGCATTCATTCAGTTATATATATATATATATATATATGCATATATATATATGAATGATGTGGGGAGCGGCGCGGTGGAGCAAAGATGGCGCCGACATCCAGGGCAGCTGTAGGATATTGAGGTGATCTGGCGCCCTCCTGTGACACAGCAGTACTGCGCATGCGCGGGTTTTGCACCTGGCATCAGTCTGGCCAAGGTGGTACCATGCTAATAAGGCGATTCGTGCTCCGCTAATCCTTGGAGGACAAGTAGCAGGGGTGATGGTGGGGTGATACATGCTCCGCCAATCCCTGAAGGACAATTAGCATAGCCTCAGCCTGTTGTGTATATAAGGCGAACACTTTTGCCGCTCGATGTCCCCATATCAGCAATGTAGGTGGTCCTGCAATAAAGGCTGTTGAGAAGAATCCGACCGTGTTGCATCTTCCCTGCTGGCTGAGGTGGACGCAACAATATGTATATAATCTTTTAAAAAATAGAAGGAACTTAAAGGGAGTTGTTTATTTTTATTCGTCTTATACTTTCAAGTAACAACAGTCATTATGGAAAGAAGCCAGGGCAAGACCCTGGGGCAGAAACCTGAAGGCAGAGATGGAGGGAGGATTCTCCCTGGCTTGCTCTTCATGGCTTTTGCAGTTTTGCTTACCCCCTGGACACTCTTACAACAATCATTAATCAAGATAATGCCCCACAGACATGCTGACTGGTCAAGCTGATGGAGACATTTCCTTAGCTGAGGATCCTACTTTTCAGGTGACTCTAGTTTGTATCAAGTTGACAAAACTCTAACCATCAGAAAAAGAAAGGACTCATTCTGTCAGCAGTGGAGAGGAGCAGCTAGGGAAAAAATGGCTATAGTCAGATGTACACATCAAGAAGTTTTGGTTTCTTGGTGGGCCTGAACTTTAACGTTATTAACATGCACTCATAGGTAAATCTTCTTCGTTTCACATATTGAATTGTGTTTACTATCACAGAAAACATCATTCCAGCCCCATTTCGAAGGATTCCAGTAAACTATTGAAGCACACTGCTCTTACGGAAGATTGGGCTCATGGGGGTGCCAGAACCTACAAGAGACAAAAGGCAGAAATAACTGATGCTGTGAGTGCATGGCAGTTGTTTGGAAGGTGAAGTGTAATGTTGAATAGAACAGAGCTGAGGATGAGAGAACATTCCAGCATTTTCTCCCTTTCTCTCACAACCTACTTCTAAAATGCCAAATACAGGCAGCTTTGCATATTTTTTTCTGGTGTGGTATACTTTGCCTTTCCCCCTCAACACGATATTTACTGTCTCTTCTTCCGAGATCCCTCATCATGACATGTTAGTAAAAGTTTCTTTCCTTCTGGCATTTATTGAGGTTTCCTCTTTACATCAGTTTCCTAACCCTGAATGTGACCTATCTGTCTCCCCTGAGGAGACTAGTAGTCTAAAAAACTGTGTAACAATAAAATGATTCCTAATTATATTCCCCCATCATCAGAGAGACTTCCCCCATCATCAGAGAGACTTCCTGTGCTTGTGGGACGAGACCCACATGACGACATTACATTTAAAAAAAAAAGACCACATAGCTCTAAACAAGATGTGTCTACCAAATTCCTCCCCTCAGAACTCAGGGATCCACAATACAAAGAGAGGGGAAAGGAGTGAGGGAGACACAGAGACAAGGGACACCAGGAGAACAAAACCCTCTAAATTAACATGAGCAAAACTCGTATGAACTCACAGAGACTGAAGCAGCATGCACAGGGCCTACAGTAGTCTGCACTAAGTCCTCTGCACATCACCGTAAATGACAAAATAGAAATATTTTTGCTGAAAGCTTGCCTTTTCTTTTTTTTAATTTTATTTTTCTTGGATATTTTATGAATTTACATTTCAAATGTTATCTCCTTCCCCCCCTCCCATATCCCCTCTTGCTGCTTCTATGAGGGTGCTGCCACTCCCGCCCACTCACTCCAACCTCAACACTCTGGCATTTCCCTACTTCCTTTTTTTATTGTATTAACTCAAATATATTGTTAAATGTCTGCTATTTTATTTTCTTATGTGGTATGAGGTAAATAATTTCATCATATAAAAATATCTAAGAAAAGAATTAGGCTAAACAGCCTGCTTGGCCATAATTTTAAACCAAATACACTTAGGAAATGTGTTTATGGATGGATATGAAGTTAATTTAACTAAAATCCACTTCTGCCTCATTTCAGAGCTTCCAAAAGGCAAAAAAACAATTGTAGCCTCACAAAGTCATGTGCATCTGTAATCCCAGCACAGAGGAGGCTGAATCAGGAGGATTGTGAGTACAAACTAGCTTAGGCTTTCTAAAGAATCCAACATTACCTGGGTGAAACTGTGTCTTGAAATAGATATGTGAACAGTTATTGTATAAATGTCTCCAGAAAATAGAAAAAAGACTATCCTCGTGGAATTGTTTTCTTCGAGAAAGAATCAGCCCCACGGTTGCTTGACACAAAGAACCCAATATGCTACGAAGAGCATAGTCAGAGCAATCTTCGTGTGGCCGTGCAACGTGCATACGGGGCTTTTGCTCTGTCTTCACTTCTCATGGACTTCTTCACGAGAGCATAAATAAATATAATAATTACATAATAATAATAATAATAATAATAATAATAAAAGGCTGGTGAACAAGCCAATTCTTGGATCAAGATGCTAACAGATGTCTAGATGGCATTGCTATGTGTTAAATATTAAGTCCATAAGGAAAACTAAAGACAAGTGCCTATCATCACACAGAGGTGAGGCAGATATGATGCGCAAGTTGAGTCTCCATACATGAATTTGCCATTTATGCACTGATAACAAGGCCAGGCTCAGCCTGAGTCCATTGTCCCAGTAATAAAGCTAGTACTTGGAATGGAGATGTATAGTATTAATTGAGAAACTTAAATGCCAAAGAGAATTTTATGTATTGAATGTAAAACTCATGGGAATATTTATGAATATCTTCCAGAGTTTACCTGACAGACTATGTGTTGTGTGTTGATAGTGTTGCCCAAAAATCAAGATGGCTGGGAATTGAATTGAGTTGTTTCATGGAAATAGCCAGAACATTAACTGAACGTGTAAGTATAGAGAATGCTTAATAGTTTCCAATTGAAGCATCTCTCTCTTTCTCTCTCTCTCTCTCTCTCTCTCTCTCTCTCTCTCTCTCTCTCTCTCTCTCCCTCTCTCCCTCTGTGTGTGTGTCCTCTTCCCTCTTTCTCACAGACACACCCACACTATAACAAATATATCTTAATAATTACACTATCTTAATAACTACATTATCTTAATAACAATATTCTCACAAGTCTAGCAAAATATTGCAAATCTTCACCTGACACCATAGTCCCTTCACTGCAGCAGGTGAGACTGGAATGATATGTGTGAAGTTCAGACAGTCTTCTATTGGGCTTCTCCATCATGAACTGGTAAGTCACTGTAAACAAAGAAGGCAATGAGCATTATATAACGATCACTGACGCCTCATGTCCTCTACCTGGGCCACGGTTTTCTCTCCTCTATACCTCTCCAGGAAAACCCACTGAAGACCAGACTAAATTATTACTCCCCGATATTCATTAAATTACTTGTTGGTACATCTTGTCTCTTGTTTTTTCTCTCCTCCACTATAATGCCAGCTGTATTTTCTGTGATAAACATTTAAGCTTCTATGTGAATTAATCACAAACCCCTGAATCAAGGAATTGCCACAAGTCCTGCATAGTTAAATATTGACTCACCAATGCCCAGCCTCCTTTGTTTAAACAACTTTGAGGCAAGAATAATGGGTATGCTTACATATCATAAACATTCCTGATTGTAGGTAGGAGTACTTTAAACATCTGGAGACTTTTAAGTGTGGAGGATATGATCAAGATATGTTGTCTACAAGTAGGAAAGTTTCAAAGAATAAATAAAATTATTTTAATTAGCATTTTTATGAGCGTGCATATTAAACAATGTTAGCAAAAAGAGACTTTTTTCACTGTCCTAAGCAAATGTTTCTAGTTCATGTTTTGGGTCCTGACCATCTGTTTCTTCTTGACCAGTGAAATAACTATCCTTAATGGCCACAACCTGGTCTCTTAGGTTTGACTGTGCCAATTAGAGCAGATGATGCTTCAGTGTGAAGATGAGTTTGTCTCATCACAGAGCAGACTGCCAACATGAAGCACTTGGTTTAAGTCACTCCCACGATTTCCTGGACTGTGCAGCAATTACTGTGACTACCCTCAGCAAATGGGGAAGCAGAATGTCGACTGCAAAGAACACCATCAAAGCTTCTCAGGTAACAGACTTCACACGTGGCCTTCTGAGCAGATGAAACAGGTGGGAAATATTTTATTTCCTCAATCATCACTATCTCATTTGGTGACTTTCTCCTCTTTTATTGAGAATAAAACCATACGAATCAAAGACTCTAAGCTGCTGACATTAGAAAGCCAATTGGGCTTGTGCTCCCAATAGAGGGGTATGAGCAGAGACTGCGATTGCTGGTGAACCCAATGCTGGACCACACTGTCACAGACAATGGTTATAAATATCATAAGCTAACAAAGCAGGTGAAGAAACCTTGGATAAATCATTAGTCAAAATATGGGGGGGGGGGGAGAACAAGAAAAAGAAGGCAAGGAAAATATGTAATTACATGTAAAGTCAGACCAGATAATGGGCTTAAAATAACAACCCCAGGGTGATTGTGGCACATGCCTTTAATCCCGGCACTTGGGAGGCAGGGGCAGTAGGATATCTGTGACTTCAGATCCAGTTTGTTCTACAGAGTTCCAGAACAGCCATGGCTTGTTACACAGAGAAAGCGTATCTTGAAAAGACAAAACAAAACAAAAGGGACTCTGACAGTCTCTATGGAACATAGACTAGACAGTGCCCAGTCAGTGAAGAACTTACCCACACAGCTCGTGATGAAACAGGTGCTGAGGAGCAACATGGAAATCACAGCAGTTGACCAGAGTCTCAGAGTCCAGCAGACTCCCTTCCCTGTCAGATAGCAAGCAGATATACTCACCATAGCACCAAAAGCTTAGAGAAATTGACAGTCAGTAAAAATGCTCAGAAGATTTACAAATGAAGCAGGAAATAGGTGTCAAAGCTCTAGAATAAATGTTAAAATCAGCTCTGAAACACACACACACACACACACACACATTAAAATAATTTTATTCTCAGGCACCTGCAATTTCCATGAAATTTCATTTCATCTTAAATGTCAAATTCTTCCATTGATGTCCTATCTGTTTATATCCCCATTCAATATTTGGTCTCTTATTTATCCGTGGCTTCTGGCTCTGAGACATTACACTTCCTTCAAATCCTTGTGTTTTTGCTGTCTTGGTCCACTCCATCACTTCAGCCTGCCTACTTGACTGTATTATTAACCGAGGAAGCTCTTCATCACATTATACACCCTACAGTCTCCTCTGGAACCAGACAGGAGTGCCCATCTCACCTTGGGGATGTCTTTCCTGCACCATTATTGAGGTCTATGTTCAGAAGGTCAAGGGCTTCTTATGTTTGTCTCTCCAAAATATGACTCAGGGACCTGGATTCTGTCAAAGCAACCAGAGTTCAGAGTCAGCTTCCACACACATACTTGAGTTAAATGCCACAGAGATGGCTAATGCTGCAAACCAAGAAGTCAGAGTCCGAACTGCTCTCCAGTGATTTAAAGACATAGGAAAAGAGGAAATTGAGAAATATACCGAATTTTGTTCCTAAAAACTCTGACAAGAATGTTCTTATCACTTGCATGGTTCCTAATGTGGAAATCTCCCCCACATCAAAAGAAATTTATCTATAAACTGTATTTACATTAAATGTTCTTTACATGTGAGTTATTTTGTTGATATAAGGCAAAACTTGTATTTGAAACAGAATTCTCGGAAGCAATAAGTCTGAATGACTGAATGGTTAGCTGTTCGTCCTGGATTGGACATCTAGCAGTCCTTACCCATTCACACATGTATGCACATGCACATACATGCATACATTAAAGCAAGACATGTAAACATTATTCAGAAGTGGTATTGTAAGATGTAAAGGGTGTGGTGGTGTGCATTTTGCTGTATTGTGGCTCCTTGGACTGGAAGCAAGCTAGTATTATAATTATGATTGTTGTGACTATATTTTGAAGGGACAAACTCCATTTAGATATCCCTCTTATCACATAAGCTGTAACTAAGGCAAATAACTGCTCTATCATCTTGACAACACATAGGCAATCACATTGATGACTGTAGGTCAATATGCAAAGGAGACTCATGGGATCTAGGCTTTTTAGGTGTGACATTTCCTTAGACCATATGGACCAGTTATTCAGATTTGCCATGTGTGACACATCTCTTGTCCCTACAGTTCTCTCACAACTGTAGATGTGGAGACTCTACTGGAACAAAGGAGTCCTTCTCTTCAATGCTGATTCCTTGAGAGCACTCTGGACTTTTTCCACTGTTGTCATGGAAGGGGCTGACCTTAGTAACCATCCATAGAATTTCATTCATGAGTGTATGTTTCATTCGTTTCTAATGCTGTGTACTCAACTAATTTCCTTGGACCTATTTTTGCATATATATTTACATATTCCTTTCCCTTATTTTTGCATGCTCTCCCTTTGTGTTCCTTGAAACAAACTGATTTGTGGACTGTTTTCATGTGAGTCCTGTCTTCTCATTTGATTGAAGCCCACTCCTCTGGCAGGATTTATCCTTATGCTTGAAATTGTTCGCAGGTGCCAAGGAACCAGACTGACCTTGTTGGTCCAATATGAGAAAATCTGACTCATGTTGCGCAAAAGTTGGTTGGTAACATTTTACGAGTTCTCTCAATTAGGAGAATTGAAGAGGTGTTACACAATCAGAGGCAAGCCCCCATAGAGTCTGTTCTCTCTTCCTCCTCACACACGTTTTCTAGAACCTTCCCTCCACTATCCTCACCTCCTCATTCATAAGCAAGCAATCTCCAGTGGGAAATTTATGACACTGGAATACAGAACATAAACACATATGGCCCCTACTCTCAATTCCTAGCGCAGAACTTTGAACAGTCTTTTGATCATAGGACATATTCTGTAGAAATTTTGTGGAGACTTTTTAAATTCCAGAAAAAGTTCCAGGGCAATGAATATAAAAGGAACAGCTTTTCTAATATATAACAGTTCTATTTTAGCTAGGCCTTACATTATACTAATGAGGTAACTCTTGTCAGTACACAAGGTTGTTTCAAAATGGGACCAACCATGTGATCAGACAGTTGAAACCCTCACCCTCAATCCTTCAGAAAGGGAGAAGGGCTGGAAATTGAGTTCACTCACCAGTAACAAATTACTGACCTGCAGGGAACATTAAACCTAAATTAGATACAAGGAAGGTTTTCCAATAATAGCATAGTGGTGGCTATAGATAATAATGGAATAGATTTAATAATTTTGAAAATACCCAAAGATTTTTCCATCATTTTTGAGATGTACTACATCATAAGAAGAGAAGGAGGAAGTGCTGATTACCACTGAGGCATTACCATCTGTTTCCAGTTCCCCTCAGGGATGAAGAAGCACAAAATATAGTGTTGAGTTGACTGGCTTTCCAAGAGGAGAAAGCATTCCCCTAAGATGGCCAGAAGCAAACTGTTCTCTGCTTCCTTACCCATCCCCAACAATGCACCCCCTTACCCATCTCCAGTATATGCTCCACCTTACCCATCTCTGATTTTCATGTGGACCACTAGTCTCTACTCCCTTCAATCTCCAAGTTATCCTGGCATGCCTTGCAGTAAACAATGATAAACTGATAGAACAAAGTCCAACTGAAGAATGTCTTGAAATAAACCATAACATCAAACAGAAAAGGGGCTGGAGAGATGGCTCAGAGGTTCATAATGCTGGCTGCTCTTCCAGAGGTCTTCAGTTCAATTCCCAGCAACCACATGGTGGCTCACAACCATCTATAAGAGTACCTGATGCCCTCTTATGGCACATGCAATGCAGAGAGAGCACCCATACATTAAAAAATAAATGAATAAATAGATAAATACAAATAATAAAAAAACATTTAACAGAAGAAAGAAAGTTGGGAGAGAAAATGGAAAAGCGTGAGCAAAGTTGTGGGTGAGCTCCAATCAGATGTGCAGACAAATGTAAAATATCTGAGTCTATTCAAGGAAAAAGTGAAAAATCTCACTATCAGAATATATAATAGCCACTAAGGATTAAACTAGAAGCCTGGAATATACTTGGAGACACAAATAGGGATGTTATGACTGAATCTCTTTTGTTATTTTTTTTAAAGAATACTTCTTTTGAACTTGGCTAAGTAGAACTCCTTACAAATGACGCTTGAGGTTCCGTACCTGGGATAATATCAAAATACTAGGGCTTGCCAAAGGCAAGAGACTAAGGAGATTGAAGCATCTGATAACTACTTAAGAATTAAGTTATACCATGTATGCCTTAGAATCTTCAATTCATGATACCTTTCCACTGGTTGTGATACGAAATTTGTCCTAACAGCTGTTCTTTACATGAGTATTAGCCTAAAATAAAGCTGACTTCACATTGCAGCCAGTAGATCTGTTTGACTGGTGACTTTGAATGATTTTTCTTAATCTTTATCAGATTGTTGAAAAAAGATTTGGTAAGTTGAAAACAATGAAAATAAGCTCACAATTGTGCTCCAGTGGACCAGAAATTTATTTCAAATTTCAATGAAAGCTTTGACTTAACAGATTTTTTTCTTTTTTTGTTAGATATATTTCTTTATTTACAATTCAAATGTAATTCCCTTTCCTGGTTTCCTGCCCATACGCCCCCTATACCCTCCCCTCACCCCTCCACAATAAGGGTGTTTCTCCCCCACATCTATCCCCCTTACCACCACCTCCCAATATTCGTCCAACCTTGACAGCACCAAGGGCTTCTCCTTCCACTAGTGCCCAACAAGGCCATCCTCTGCTACATATGCTGTTGGAGCCATGGTTCAGTCCGTGTACAGTCTTTGGGTAATGGTTTAGTCCCTGGAAGCTCTGGTTGGTTGGCATTGATGTTCTTATGGGGTTGCTCCTTCAACTCTTTCAATACTTCCTCTAATTCCTCCAATGGAGATGCTGTTCTCATTTCAGTGGTTTGATGCTAGGGTTCAACACTGTATATGACATGCTCTGGTTGTGTCTCTCAGAAGAGATCTATATCCAGTTCCTGTCAGCATGCACTTCTTAGCTTCATCAATCCTATCTAGTTTTGGTGGCTGTGTATATATGGGTCAAATATGGGGCAGACTCTGAATGGTCATTCCTTCAGTCTCTGCTCTAAACTTTGCCTCCATGTCTCCTCCTATGGCTATTTTTATTCCCCCCATTAAAGAGTGAAGCATCCTCACTTTGGTCATCCTTCTTCTTGAGCTTCATGTAGTCTGTGGATTTCATTTTGGGTGATTTCAGCTTTTGGGCTAATATCCACTTATCAATGAGTGCATACCATGTGTTTTCTGTGATTGGGTTACCTCACTCAGGATATTTTCTACTTCAATCCATTTGCCTATGAATTTCATGAAGTGTTTGATTTTGATAACTGAGTAGTACACCATTATGTAGATGTACCATATTTTCTGAATCCATTCCTCTCTTAAAGAGGATCTGGGTTCTTTCCAGCTTCTGGCTATTATAAATAACGCTGCTATGAACATAGTGGAGCATGTGTCTTTGTTGTATGTTGGAGCATCTTTTGGGTATATGCCCAGGAGAGGTATAGCTGGGTTCTCAGGTAGTTCAATGTCCAATTTTCTGAGGAACCTCCAGACTGATTTCCAGAATGGTTGTACCAGTCTGCAATCCCACCAACAATGGAGGAGTGTTCCTCTTTCTCCACATCCTCGCCAGCATTTGCTGTCACCTGAGTTTTTGATCTTAGCCATTCTCACTGGTGTGAGGTGAAATCTCAGGGTTGTTTTGATTTGCATTTCCCTTATGACTAAAGATGTTGAACATTTCTTTAGGTGTTTCTCAGCCATTCTGCATTCCTCAGTTGTGAATTCTTTGTTTAGCTCTGAACCCCATTTTTAATAGGGTATTTGTCTCCCTGCGGTCTAACTTCTTGAGTTCTTTGTATATTTTGGATATAAGCCCTCTATCAGTTGTAGGATTGGTAAAGATCTTTTCCCAATCTGTTGGTTGCCGTTTTGTCCTAACCACACTGTCCTTTGCCTTACAGAAGCTTTTCAGTTTTATGAGATCCCATTTGTCGATTCTTGATCTTAGAGCATAAGCCATTGGTGTTTTGTTCAGGCAATTTTCTCCAGTGCCCATGTGTTTGAGACTCTTCCCAACTTTTCCTTCTATTAGTTTGAGTGTGTCTGATTTGATGTGGAGGTCCTTGATCCACTTGGACTTAAGCTTTGTACAGGATGATAAGAATGGATCGATTGGCATTCTTCTATATGCTGACCTCATGTTGATCCAGGACCATTTGTTGAAAATGCTATCTTCTTGTTCATTGGATGGTTTTAGCTCCTTTGTCAAAAATAAAGTGACCATAGGTGTGTGGATTCATTTCTGGATTTTCAATTCTATTCCACTAATCTATCTGCCTGCCCCTGTACCAATACCATACAGTTTTTATCATCATTGCTCTGTAATACTGCTTGAGATGAGGGATGATGATTCCCTCAGAACTTCTTTTATTGTTGAGGATAGTTTTCACTGTCCTGTGTTTTTTTGTTATTCCAAATGAATTTGCAAAATGCTCTTTCTATCTCTATGAAGAATTGAGTAGAAATTTTGATGGGGATTCCATTGAATCTGTAGATTGCTTTTGGCAAAATGGCAATTTTTGCTATATTAATCCTGACAATCCATGAGCATGGGAGATCTTTCCATCTTCTGAGATCTTCTTCAACTTCTTTCTTCAGAAACTTGAAGTTTTTGTCATACGGAACTTTCACTTGTTTGGTTAAAGTCACAATGAGGTAATTTATATTATTTGGGATTAGTTTAAAAGGTGTCATTTCCCTAATGTCTTTCTCAGCCTGTTTATCCTTTCAGTAGAGAAAGGTAGCTGATTTGTTTGAGTTAATTTTATACAAAGCCACTTTGCTGAAGTTGTTTATCAGGCTTAGTAGTTCTCTGGTGGGACTTTTGGGGTCACTTAAGTATACTATCATATCACCTGCAAATGTGATATTTCGACTTCTTCCTTTCCAATTTGTATCCCTTTGATCTATTTTCATTGTCTGATTGCTCTGGCTAAGAATTCAAGTACTATATTGAATAAGTAGAAAGAGAGTGGGCAGCCTTTTCTAGTCCCTGATTTTAGTGGGATTGCTTCAAGTTTCTCTCCATGTAGTTTAATGTTATCTACTGGTTTGCTATATATTGCTTTTACTATGTTTAGGTATGGGCCTTGAATTTCTGATCTTTCCAGGACTTTTATCATGAAAGGGTGTTGAATTTTGTCAAATGCTTTCTTAGCATCTAATGGAATGATCATATGATTTTTATCTTTGAGTTTGTTTATGTAGTGGATTAAGTTGATGGACTTCTGCATATTGAACCATCCCTGCATCCCTGGGATGAAGCCTACTTCAAACAAAATATTAGGAGTAGGTTCTCCTTCTAGAACCTATGACCTATTTATTCATATGGTCTTAGCTCTTATAATGGTGCCAGGTATAGATTTCAACTTATGGATTTGGTTTTAAATACAATAAGAAAATGGTTGGTTACTCCCCCAAGATTTATTCCACCACTGTACCAGTGGGCATGTCTTTCCTGCCTGATTAGTCTTTTAGCATGCAGTGTTCACAGCTGGATAAGATAGATTATTTTTCTCTCTTGGTACTATGTAAAACCCCTTCCAGAAATATGAGAATTATCCAGTAAGGATAATGTTTCCAAATGAGTACCATCATGATTTCCCCCATGACCTATGACTCAAGTGTGTGGTGCCTTAAGTAATATGGTCTTATGGTTAAGTCCTGGAGGAATGTCTAAAGACTTGCAACAGTTTGTCGGGTTTGGTAGGCAGTCTATCAGGCTTCCTTGGCCAACAACTCTATAAGAGGTAACACATTCCTGGCACCAAGCTTTGTCAGCCTATATGTCCAGTAGAGGCACAGTGATTCTGCTGTAGGTTAACTCCATTTTAACTCTGATCATCCATGTTTATTGTTGCTCTAGCCACAAAAGCCAGAAAATGCAAACAGCCTAGATATCCATCAAATAACAAATGGATAACAAAAGTGTATTGTATTTGCCCTGGACTAGGAAGAAAAATTAGCATCATTTTTGCTCATTTGTAGGTTTTAGCTTTGGATTTTATGTGTATTTCATTTGGAATACACCAAAAGGTCATAAAATTATTAAGGGACCATAATATGGGGTCTTGAGAGAATACAATCTAAAAGTGAAGCTGCATGTAGAGATTCTGAATGCTTGTAATAAAACTCCAAGAAACCAGGATAAGGTTCCTATAATCTCAATTTCTTCAAAAAAACCCCAAACAAACACAGAATTATTCTTAGATTGTCCTATCATGCCCCTCCCAGGTATAACTGATAAGAGAGAGTGTACTTCAAATTGTCCGTTAACACTGGCTATAGTTATTTCTCTATATATCTCTATGGGAAAACATGTTTTGCTACATTTGGTTTATCTGCCACATGCATCTTGCCTTTGTGATTGTACACTTTACTCATGGTACTCTTCTTACTCCTCAGAATATAAATTGTTTGATGTGATGAATAAAGTTGGCTATTGTATTAGACTTTAGTCTGCCTCATTTACAGGATTCATTCTACCATCTCTAGAGTGGTAAACAGGCTCTTAAGGACAGAGAGAAAGAGAGAGAGAGAGAGAGAGAGAGAGAGAGAGAGAGAGAGAGAGAGAGAGAGAATGCACTGGTATAAAGGTTAAAGAGAAGTAATGGAAGAGGAAATGTTAAATGGGATTAAGGGATAGATAGATGATAGTTGAATAGATGATAGATGGATGGATAGATAGATAGATAGATAGATAGATAGATAGATAGATAGATAGATAGATGTGGGGCAGTGGACCATGCCAGAGCCCCACAGATCTCCATGGTTGCAGTCTGATACACAACTGGCAACCACAAGCAATACCTTGGGAAAGTGGTCTCCACCCAAAACAAGAAAAAAAACTATGGAGACAAGCAAACCATTCTTTTCCTGCCCTGCTTTTAATCAGTACCATCACATGGATTTGGACAAGCTGGCTGAAGGGACAACTTATGCCTTCTGACCAAAGCTACTCTCTGGTGTAGGCTGAAGGTCCGTTTAATCCCTGCCTAAAACACAACAGCCCATGAAGGTTTTTGGCAAAGACTCTCTATCTAACTTTTCCTTAAATCAAAACCAAAACCTGGTAATACAACAGCCAATCAGAAGTCATAGGGCAACTGCCAGTTCATAAATCTGCAGGAAGGCTCGGTGTTTTGAGAGGAGGTTCTTCAGAGAATGCCATGCATGGCTAATGTTTGTAGTCCTGACGCATGCACCCAAGTTGCCTCTCTCACCTGAAAAGGGGATACCCAAGAAGAAAAAAAAACCTTCCTATGATATTTTTGACAATCTTAGATGCAATTCAGCAATGCATAACACTAGGTAAAATATGACATGGAGATAACAGCACAGACCTTGAATCCCTCAATCAGATGAGCCCAAAGATCAAGGTCCTAAAAGCCACACTATTTCAGTCTCACAGCCCTTATTTAATTAATACAAGAAATAAAATCTATTTACCCAACTATGCCCTCTTATCCCCCAGAGGAAACACTAAATAGGCCATCTGTCCCACCTACCTGCTTCCATCAACTAAAGACAGAGCTATACTAAAAAAAAACAAAAGAACTTCGGTTGTCCTTCCCCCCTACTCCACCCCCCTACCCAACCAGAGAGGTAACTCTCCTCCGCCTTGCAGAGCAACCAAAGACCTACTAAACATTTAGACAAAAACCTGCCAAACTCCATAGTCCCCTACCCTCAATCCCCTACCATGCAACAACTTTGTAGTTTTCATGATTTTGTTGCAAAAACAAACTGCCTCCCATGTTCCTCAAGATTCAAATATAGAGCCAAAATCCCAAAACACCCAAGCATTCCCCCATTAATATTAACCCCAATCAATCTAAACTTACTCAACTGGGCACCCATTCCAAGCCTCAGACTTAAAAGGACTCAGGCAAGCAGTGGAGGAATATGGTATCAGTGCACCCTGGACAAAATCCCTCCTACAGAGAGATTTTTCAGGTAGACCTATTTCCAAAGGACTTGTGCTAACCGAAACACACCCCAAGACTGAAGAGATATTTGTCACACCTCCCTGCCTAGTCCAAAATTTTACAATGGGAGTCCCTATTTTGAGATGAATGCTCCAACAAGTCAGGCAAAACTGGCACTGAGGTGACACTCCATGGGGATTTGGTGAACTCTTTGGTCAGGAAGACTTTTCCACTGGAACACAGCAAGAAACACAGCCAGCAGACTATTATGAACAGATCTGCCTCTACAATCGAAGCTTGTGACAGACTCATCCCACCCTCAGGTTTAGAAGAGTTCCTCCTACCTGCTTTTTCTCCATCAAAAGCCAGGAGAACCCCATTCTGATTTCATTCTTAGAACTAGAATGAGCCTAGAAAGAAAAATCCGCAATCCCACACCCAGAGACTTCCTTCTGAAAAATATCATCTGGAATGGTATGACTTCTGAATCCAGACAAGCCTGCAAGGGACCCTGGAAGGAGCACTAAGATAGGTGGATTGCAGTAACCCAGGATATAGGAACCACATTACACCAGATTACATCTGTATCTCAGGCATTGGAGGCAGCAGTAAAAACAAGAAATCTACTTAAATGTGGAGAGAAAGGACATTAAAGAAATGAATGCTCACAAAACTACCTTCCCATAAAAGACCTTAATCCCCCTAAGACAATTTGTCCCCAGTGCTAGAAAGGTTTCCATTGAAGAAAATATTGTACCTCCTTACATGAAAAGAACAGTAAGTCACTGGCGTCTTTAAAGTTTTTTTTTTTTATTAACTTGAGTATTTCTTATATACATTTCGAGTGTTATTCCCTTTCCCGGTTTCCGGGCAAACATCCCCCTCCCCCCTCCCCTTCCTTATGGGTGTTCCCCTCCCAACCCTCCCCCCATTGCCGCCCTCCCCCCATAGACTAGTTCACTGGGGGTTCAGTCTTAGCAGGACCCAGGGCTTCCCCTTCCACTGGTGCTCTTACTAGGATATTCATTGCTACCTATGGGGTCAGAGTCCAGGGTCAGTCCATGTATAGTCTTTAGGTAGTGGCTTAGTCCCTGGAAGCTCTGGTTGCTTGGCATTGTTGTACTTTTGGGGTCTCGAGCCCCTTCAAGCTCTTTCAGTTCTTTCTCTGATTCCTTCAATAGGGGACCTATTCTCAGTTCAGTGGTTTGCTGCTGGCATTCGCCTCTGTATTTGCTGTATTCTGGCTGTGTCTCTCAGGAGCGATCTACATCCGGCTCCTGTCGGTCTGCACTTCTTTGCTTCATCCATCTTGTCTAATTGGGTGGCTGTATATGTATGGGCCACATGTGGGGCAGGCTCTGAATGGGTGTTCCTTCAGTCTCTGTTTTAATCTTTGCCTCTCCCTTCCCTGCCAAGGGTATTCTTTTTCCTCATTTAAAGAAGGAGTGAAGCATTCACATTTTGATCATCCGTCTTGAGTTTCGTTTGTTCTAGGGATCTAGGGTAATTCAAGCATTTGGGCTAATAGCCACTTATCAATGAATGCATACCATGTATGTCTTTCTGTGATTGGGTTAGCTCACTCAGGATGATATTTTCCAGTTCCAACCATTTGCCTACGAATTTCATAAACTCGTTGTTTTTGATAGCTGAGTAATATTCCATTGTGTAAATGTACCACATTTTCTGTATCCATTCCTCTGTTGAAGGGCATCTGGGTTCTTTCCATTTTCTGGCTATTATAAATAAGGCTGCAATGAACATAGTGGAGCACGTGTCTCTTTTATATGTTGAGGCATCTTTTGGGTATATGCCCAAGAGAGGTATAGCTGGATCCTCAGGCAGTTCAATGTCCAATTTTCTGAGGAACCTCCAGACTGATTTCCAGAATGGTTTTACCAGTCTGCAATCCCACCAACAATGGAGGAGTGTTCCTCTTTCTCCACATCCTCGCCAGCATCTGCTGTCACCTGAGTTTTTGATCTTAGCCAATCGCACTGGTGTGAGGTGAAATCTCAGGGTTGTTTTGATTTGCATTTCCCTTATGACTAAAGATGTTGAACATTTCTTTAGGTGTTTCTCAGCCATTCGGCATTCCTCAGCTGTGAATTCTTTGTTTAGCTCTGAACCCCATTTTTTAATAGGGTTATTTGTTTCCCTGCGGTCTAACTTAAAGTTTTTTTTTTTACACTCCAGATTTTATTCCCCTCCTGGTTCAGCCTCTGGCTGTTCCGCATACTACATCTCCTCCTGCCCCCACTCCTGTCAATACAAGGATATTCCCACCCCACCCACCCCACCAGAGACCTCTAAACTTCCTGGGGCCTCCAGTCTCTTGAGGGTTAGGTGAATCTTCTCTGACTGAACCCAGACCCGTGAGTCCTCTGTTGTATGTGTTGGAGGCTTCATCTCCTGGTTGGTGCCTAGTTGGTGATCCACCGTCTGAAAGATCTCAGGGGTCCAGGTTAATTGAGACTGCTGGTCCTCCTACAGGGTTGCCCTCTTCCTCAGCTTCCTCCAGTTTTTCCCTAATTCAACCAGAGTGGTTAGCAGCTTTTGTTCATTGGTTGGGTGCACATATCTGCATCTGACTCTTTCAGCTGCTTGTTGTGTCTTTCGGAGGGCAGTCATGATAGGTTCCTTTTTGTGAGGACCCTATAGCCTCAATAATGGTGTCAGGTCTTGGGGCCTCCCCTTGAGCTAAATTCCACTTTGGACCTGTCATTGGACCTTCTTTTCCTCAGGCTTTTCTCAATTTCCATCCCTGTATTTCTTTCAGTCAGGAAGAATTATGGGTCTGAGTTTTTACTGTGGGATAGCAACCCCATTCCTCACTTAATGCCCTGTCTTTCTGATGGAAATGGGTTCATCAAGTTCTATCTCCCCAGTATAGGGTCCCCCACTTTGAGCCCTGAAAGTTGTTCACTCCCCATGTATCTGGTACATTCTAGAGGGTCCTCCTGACCTCCTTCCTCCAGAAATCACCTGTTTCCATTCTTTCTGCTGGCCCTCAGAACTTCAGTCCCTTTCCCCTACTCAATACCAGATCATGCTTCCCTCTCCTCCTACCTCCATCCCCTTTCCCTCCCCTGTCCCCATCCCCACTTGTGGTTGCCTTCTTCTCCCTCCCAAGTGGGACTGAGGCATCCTCATTTGGGCCCTTCAGCTTGTTGACCTTTTTGAGTTCTGCGGACTCTGTCTTGGGTATTCTGTACTGTTTTTTGCTAATATCCACTTATTAGTGAGAACATATCATGCATGCCCTTTTGGGTCTCAGTTAACTTCACTCAGGATGATATTTGCCAGTTCCATCCATCTGCCTGCTAAACTCAGAATGTCCTAGTTCTTAATAGCTGAATAGTATGCCATGGTGTAAATGATCACATTTTCTGTATCCACTCTTCTGTGGTAGGACATCTGGATTGTTGCCAGCTTCACAAATAAGGCCACTATGAACATAGTAGAACATGTGCCCCCATGGCATGATAGGGCATCTTTAGGGTATATTCCCAAGAGTGGTATTTCTGGGTCTTCAGGTAGACCTATTTCCAATTTTCTGAGAAACCTCCAAATTGATTTCCAGAGTAGTTGTATAATTTTTGCAATCCCACCAAAAATGCAGGAGAGTACCTTTTTCTCCACATTCTCAACATGTGTTGTCACCTGAGGTTTTGATCTTAGCCATTCTGACTGGTGTAAGGTGGAATCTTAGGGTCGTTTTGATTTGCATTTCTCTGAACACTAAGGACTTTGAACATTTCTTTAGGTGTTTGTCAGCCATTCAAGATTCCTCTGTTGTGAATTCTCAGTTTAGTTCTATACCCAATTTTTTTATTGGGCTGTTTGTTTTTTTTTTTTTTTGGTGGTTAACTTTTTGAGTTCTTTATATATTTTGGATATTAGTCCTCTATTAGATGTGGGGTTAGTGAAGATTTTATTCACAATATGTAGAATGCCGATGTGTCTTAATGACTATGCCCTTTGTGTTACAGAAGCTTTCCAGTTTCATGAGGTCCTATTTATAAATTCTTGATTTTAGGGCATGAGACATTAGAATTCTGGTTAGGAAATTTATTCCTGTGCCAATGAGTTCAAGGCTCTTTTCCACTTCCTCTTCTGTTAGATTCAATGTTTCTGGTTTTATGTTGAGGTATTTGATCCACTTGGATGTGATCTTTGTACATGATGACAAATATGGGTCTATTTTCCTTTTTTCTACATAAAGACAGTCAGTTAGACCAGCAGCATTTATTGAAAATGCTTTCTTTCCCCCATTGTATATTTTTGGCTTCTTTGTCAAAGATCAAGTGTGTGTAAGTATGTGGTTTATAGCTGGCTGTTCAATTCTATTCCACTGATCAACCTGTCTGTCTCTCTACCAATATCATGCAGATTTTATCATTATTGCTCTGTAGTAGAGTTGAGGTCAGGGATGGTGATTCCCCCAGCCATACTTTTATTTTTAAGAATTGTTTTCCCTATTCTGGGTTTTTGCCTTTCCAGATGAATTTGAGAACTGTTCTTTCCATGTCTTTGAATAATTGCATTGGGATTTTGGTGGGAATTGCAATGAATCTGTAATTTGCCTTTGGTAGGATGGCCATTTTTACTATATTAACTCTGACAATCCATGAGCATGGGAGATATCTCCATTTTCTGAGATTGTCTTTGATTTCTTTCTTGAGAGACTTGAATTTCTTTCATATAGTTCTTCCACTTGTTTGGTTAGAGTTATACCACGATATTTTATATTATCTGTGACTATTGTAAAGGGATTTGATTCCCTAATATCTTTCTCATCCTTTTTGTCCTTTGTATAAAGGAAGGTAACTGCCTTCTGGTTGTTGCCCTCACAGAGAACTGATATGCAGCCCTCGAGGAGCAACATCAGGCCTGGGACAAGAGGTAAGACAAACTTTTCTGCTCCAAGTGACCTGCCTGGTGGACTCAGGACACAGAGAGGAAAAATTTCTCTGGGACTGAATACTTCTGGTTTATAGCTGGAGCCAGAACCTCGCTGATCCTGATACACAGCTCCCTGCCCCCAAACACTGTGGGAGAGAGACCTCACTGCCCAGACAGGTGGGCACTCCTGAGATTGCAGGGCAAGAGGGACGACTGGTACTGCCCACCTTTGCCCACATCCCTGGCCCAAGAGGAAACTGTATACGGCCTCTGGGAATAGGAAGATAGGGTCACTCAAGCTGTAGGTCCCCTGCAATCCAGAAATCACCCAGATATGAAGGGACAAGGTCAAACAGCTCCCTGCACCCAAATCCTGTGGGAGGGAGAGCTAAACCTTCAGAGGGGCAGACATGCCTGGGAAGCCAGAAGAGACTACCCTCTGCCAACATTTCTGACTCGAGAGGAAAACTCTTAGTGCCATCTGGACTCCAAGTGCACAGGGACCCGAGAAAAGGCATGACAGGCACTTCTGGTTGCTGCCCTCACAGAGAACTGAAACACAGCCCCTGAGGAGTGACTTCAGGCATGAAACCAGAGGTAAGACAAATTTTTATGCTCCAAGTGACCTGCCTGGTGGACTCAGGACACACGTCCACAGGGACAGCTGAAGAACAGTAGACAGGAAAGACTACATGCCTGAAAGAAGAATACTCTGTTCCCATAACTGGCTGAAAGAAAAAAACAGGAAAACAGGTCTATAGCACTCCTGACACACAGGTATATAGGATGGTCTAGCCACTGTCAGAAATAGCAGAACAAGGTAACACCAGAGGCAACCTGATGACAAGAGGCAAGCACAGGAACCAAGCAGCAGAAACCAATACTATATGGAATCATTGGAACCCAATTCTCACACCAAAGCAAATACTGAATATCCAAATACACCAGAAAAGCACGATCTAGATTTTAAATCACATTTGATCATGATGATGGAGGACTTCAAGAAAGATATAAAGACTCCCTTAGAGAAACAGAGGAAAACATAAATAAACAAGTAGAAGCCTATAGAGAGGAATCACAAAAATCCCTGAAAGAATCCCAGGAAAACACAATCAAACAGGTGAAGGAATTAAAAACAGAAATAGAAGCAATAAAGAAAGCACAAAGGAAGAAAACCCTGGATATACAAAACCAAAGGAAGAGACAAGGAGCCGTAGATACAAGCATCACCAACAGAATACAAGAGATGGAAGAGAGAATCTCAGGAGCAGAAGATTTCATAGAAATCATCGACACATCTGTCAAAGATAATATAAAATGGAAAAAGCTACTGGTCCAAAACATACAGGAAATCCAGGACTCAATGAGAAGATCAAGCCTAAGGATAATAGGCATAGAAGAGAGTGAAAAGTCCCAGCTCATAAGGACCAGTAAATATCTTCAAGAAAATCATAGAAGAAAACTTCCCTAGCCTAAAGAAAGAGATGCCCATAAGCATACAAGAAGCCTACAGAACTCCAAATAGATTGGCCCAGAAAAGAAACACCTCCCGTCACATAATAGTCAAAACACCAAATGCACAAAACAAAAAAGAATATTAAAAGCAGTAAGGGGAAAAGGTCAAGTAACATATAAAAGCAGAACTATCAGAATCACACCGGACTTCTCACTAGAGACTATGAAAGCCAGAAGATCCTGGACAGATATCAAACAGTAAAAGGCTGGAAAACAACTTTCCAAGCAGAGGGTCAGAAGAAGCAAGCTGGAGTATCCATTCTAATATCAAATGAAATCAATTTTCAACTAAAAGTCATCAAAAAAGATAAGGAAGGACACTTCATATTCATCAAAGGAAAAATCCACCAAGATGAAATCTCAATCCTAAATATCTATGCCCCAAATACAAGGGAACCTACATACGCAAAAGAAACCTTACTAAAGCTCAAAACACACATTGCACCTCACACAATAATAGTAGGAGATTTCAACACCCCACTCTCATCAATGGACAGATCATGGAAACAGAAATTAAACAGAGACGTAGACAGACTAAGAGAAGTCATGAGCCAAATGGACGTAACAGATATTTATAGAACATTCTATCCTAAAGCAAAAGGATATACCTTCTTCTCAGCTCCTCATGGTACTTTCTCCAAAATTGACCATATAATTGGTCAAAAAACGGGCCTCAACAGATACAGAAAGATACAAATAATCCCATGCGTGCTATGAGACCACTACGGCCTAAAGCTGGTCTTCAATAACAATAAGGGAGGAACGCCCACATATACATGGAAGTTGAACAATGCTCTACTCAATGATAACCTGGTCAAGGAAGAAATAAAGAAAGAAATTAAAGACTTTTTAGAATTTAATGAAAATGAAGGTACAACATACCCAAACTTATGGGACACAATGAAAGCTGAGCTCAGAGGAAAACTCATAACTCTGAGTGCCTGCAGAAAGAAACAGGAAAGAGCATATGTCACCAGCTTGACAGCACACCTAAAAGCTCTAGAACAAAAAGAAGCAAATACACCCAGGAGGAGTAGAAGGCAGGAAATCATCAAACTCAGAGCTGAAATCAACCAAGTAGAAACAAAAAGGACCATAGAAAGGATCAACAGAACCAAAAGTTGGTTCTTTGAGAAAATCAACAGGATAGATAAAACCTTAGCCAGACTAATGAGAGGACACAGAGAGTGTGTCCAAATTAACAAAATCAGAAATGAAAAGGGAGACATAACTACAGATTCAGAGGAATATCAAAAAATCCTCAGATCTTACTATAAAAACCTATATTCAACAAAACTTGAAAATCTGCAGGAAATGAACAATTTCCTAGACAGATACCAGGTACCTAAGTTAAATCAGGAACAGATAAACCAGTTAAACAACCTCATAACTCCTAAGGAAATAGAAGCAGTCATTAAAGGTTTCCCAACCAAAAAGAGCCCAGGTACAGACAGGTTTAGTGCAGAATTCTATCAGACCTTCATAGAAGACCTCATACCAATATTATCCAAACTATTCCGCAAAATTGAAACAGATGGAGCCCTACCGAATTCCTTCTATGAAGCCACAATTACTCTTATACCTAAACCACACAAAGACCCAACCAAGAAAGAGAACTGCAGACCAATTTCCCTTATGAATGTCAACAGAAAAATACTCAATAAAATTCTGGCAAACTGAATCCAAGAGCGCATCAAAACAATAATCCACCATGATCAAGTAGGTTTCATCCCAGGCATGCAGGGATGGTTTAATATACGGAAAACCATCAATGTGATCCATTATATAAACAAACTGAAAGAACAAAACCACATGATCATTTCATTAGATGCTGAGAAAGCATTTGACAAAATTCAACACCCCTTCATGATAAAAGTCCTGGAAAGAATAGGAATTCAAGGCCCATACCTAAACATAGGAAAAGCCATATACAGCAAACCAGTTGCTAACATTAAACTAAATGGAGAGAAACTTGAAGCAATCCCACTAAAATCAGGGACTAGACAAGGCTGCCCACTCTCTCCCTACTTATTCAATATAGTTCATGAAGTTCTAGCCAGAGCAATCAGACAAAAAAAGGAGGTCAAGGGGATACAGATTGGAAAAGAAGAAGTGAAAATATCACTATTTGCAGATGGTATGATAGCGTATTTAAGTGATCCAAAAAGTTCCACCAGAGAACTACTAAAGCTGATAAACAACTTCAGCATAGTGGCTGGGTATAAAATTAACTCAAATAAATCAGTAGCCTTCCTCTACACAAAGGAGAAACAAGCCGAGAAAGAAATTAGGGAAACGACACCCTTCATAATAGACCCAAACAATATAAAGTACCTCGGTGTGACTTTAACCAAGCAAGTAAAAGATCTGTACAATAAGAACTTCAAGCCTCTGAAGAAAGAAATTGAAGAAGACCTCAGAAGATGGAAAGATCTCCCATGCTCATGGATTGGCAGGATTAAAATAGTAAAAATGGCCATTTTACCAAAAGCGATCTACAGATTCAATGCAATCCCCATCAAAATACCAATCCATTTCTTCAAAGAGTTAGACAGAACAATTTGCAAATTCATCTGGAATAACAAAAAACCCAGGAGAGCTAAAACTACCCTCAACAATAAAAGGACTTCAGGGGGAATCACTATCCCTGAACTCAAGCAGTATTACAGAGCAATAGTGATAAAAACTGCATGGTATTGGTACAGAGACAGACAGATAGACCAATGGAACAGTATTGAAGACCCAGAAATGAACCCACACACCTATGGGCACTTGATTTTTGACGAAGGAGCCAAAACCATCAAATGGAAAAGAGATAGCATTTTCAGCAAATGGTGGTGGTTCAACTGGAGGTCAACATGTAGAAGAATGCGGATCGATCCATGCTTATCACCCTGTACAAAGCTTAAGTCCAAGTGGATCAAGGACCTCCACATCAAACCAGATACACTCAAACTAATAGAAGAAAAACTAGGGCAGCATCTCGAACACATAGGCACTGGAAAAATTAGAAAAGCACACAAACATAACCTCACATCCAAATATGAATATAACAGGAAGCAATAATCACTATTCCTTTTTTTTCAGTTTTATTATTTATTTATTACTTAATAATAATTCTTTGGTTTCCGGGCAAACATCCCCCTCCCCCCTCCCCTTCCTTATGGGTGTTCCCCTCCCAACCCTCCCCCCATTGCCGCACTCCCCCAAACAGTCTAGTTCACTGGGGGTTCAGTCTTAGCAGGACCCAGGGCTTCCCCTTCCACTGGTGCTCTTACTAGGATATTCATTGCTACCTATGAGGTCAGAGTCCAGGGTCAGTCCATGCATAGTCTTTAGGTAGTGGCTTAGTCCCTGGAAGCTCTGGTTGCTTGGCATTGTTGTACATATGGGGTCTTGAGCCCCTTCAAGCTCTTCCAGTTCTTTCTCTGATTCCTTCAACGGGGGTCCTATTCTCACTTCAGTGGTTTGCTGCTGGCATTCGCCTCTGTATTTGCTGTATTCTGGCTGATAATCACTATTCCTTAATATCTCTCAACATCAATGGCCTCAACTCCCCAATAAAAAGACATAGATTAACAACCTGGATACGCAATGAGGACCCTGCATTCTGCTGCCTACAGGAAACACACCTCAGAGACAAAGACAGACACTACCTCAGAGTGAAAGGCTGGAAAACAACTTTCCAAGCAAATGGTCGGAAGAAACAAGCTGGAGTAGCCATTCTAATATCAAATAAAATCAATTTCCAACTAAAATTCATCAAAAAAGTTAAGGAAGGACACTTCATATTCATCAAAGGAAAAATCCACCAAGATGAACTCTCAATCCTAAATATCTATGCCCCAAATACAAGGGCACCTACATACGTAAAAGAAACCTTACTAAAGCTCAAAACACACATTGCACCTCACACAATAATAGTAGGAGACTTCAACACCCCACTCTCATCAATGGACAGATCATGGAAAAAAAAATTAAACAGAGACGTAGACAGAGTAAGAGAAGTCATGAGCCAAATGGACTTAACAGATATTTATAGAGCATTCTAAACATATTTATAGAACATTCTAAAACAAAAGGATATATCTTTTTCTCACCACCTCATGGTACTTTCTCCAAATTGACCATATAATCAGTCATAAAACAGGCCTCAACAGATACAGAAAGATAGAAATAATCCCATGCGTCCTATCAGACCATCACAGCTAAAGCTGGTTTTCAATAACAATAAGGAAAGAATGCCCACATATACATGGAAGTTGAACAATGCTCTACTCAGTGATAACCTGGTCAAGGAAGAAAGAAAGAAAGAAATTAAAGACTTCTTAGAATTTAATGAAAATGAAGGTTCAACATACCCAAACTTATGGGACACAATGAAAGCTGTGCTAAGAGGAAAACTCATAGCTCTGAGTGCCTGCAGAAAGAAACAGGAGAGAACTTATGTCAGCAGCCTGATAGCACACCTAAAAGCTCTAGAGCAAAAAGAAGGAAATACACCCAGGAGGAGTATAAGGCAGGAAATAATCAAACTCAGAGCTGAAATCAACCTAGTGGAAACAAAAAGGACCATAGAAAGAAACAACAGAACAAAAAGCTAGTTCTTTGAGAAAATCAACAAGATAGATAAACCCTTAGCCAGACTAACGAGAGGACACAGAGAGTGTGTCCAAATTAACAAAATCGGAAATGAAAGGGAGAGATAACTACAGAATCAGAGCAAATTCAAAAAATCATCAGATCCTCCCACAAAAGCCTATATTCAACAAAACTTGAAAATCTGCAGGAAATGTACAATTTTCTATACAGATACCAGGTACCAAAGTTAAATCAGGAACAGATAAACATTTAAACAACTCCATAACTCCTAAAGAAATAGAAGCGGTCAGTAAAACTCACCCAATCAAAAAGAGCCCAGGTCCAGATGGGTTCAGTGCAGAATTCTATCAGACCTTTATAGAAGACCTCATACCAATACTATCCAAACTATTCCACAAAATTGAAACAGATGGAGTGCTACCGAATTCCTTCTATGAAGTCATAATTACTCTTATACATAAACCACACAAAGACTCAACAAAGAAAGAGAACTTCAGACCAATTTCCCTTATGAATATCGTGCAAGGAAAGTAGAGCGAATACATCAAACCCTAAAAGCCTAACTTGTAAAACAAAAGACAACCACCTACTTCCCTAATGTATAATTAATGATAGCTGACTACACTAACATATTTAACATCTACAAAAACTCCAAACACTGTCCTATTTCCTCCATTGGCCCACACGAAAATTACACCCTGCCCCTTTTACCTAGTACAATTGTGTGATCCTTTGAATGGATTCTGGAAGGGAACAGACCCTCTCCTTACAACTGGGAGGTATTTTCCTTTTATTTTCCCACTGGACCAGTCTAAGTCTAAGGCTCTCTGGGTTCTGGCCAGAAATGTCCAACACCACCCCACCAAGGAGATGGCTCACCTCTTGCTGGCAGATCAAGAAAAAAGATAGAGGTAGCAGAGGAAGCATCACACCCAAAGGAACAACAAATTGTACTGGAAGGACGTTCATCATCTGGTTACTGCCAACCAGGCCAAGTGCCTTCCACACACTCCCCTCTCCTTTATTCTCTTGGATGTTCTTGTCATTCTTTTTACTAGCAATGCTACTGCCCAGCCTCTCTCTAGTCTTTCCAACACTTACCGCTGGAGATTCTTCACTAGGGAGACCAAAAACAGACACAACAAAATCATAGGAACCCAGAATTGCACAGTTGAAGGTAGTCAGACCAGGCTTGAGATCCCCCTACACCCAGATTCCATCTCTACTACCTCCAGCCCTTTCCTCTGTTCTCCTTACAGAAACACAGGTGAATGTATCCAGGTGATCTCCATATATGGAAGTTGCAGATACTGTAACTGCAGATTTGAATCCAGTCACAGGAGCATCATGCTCACTGACCTTAAAACTCATTTTTGGTTTTACATCAGACCCTCTCCTTACAACTGGGAGGTGTTTCACTTTTATGTTCCCACTGGACCAGCCTAAGCTTAAGCTTATCTGGGTTCTGGCAATCCAAGAAATGAATATTAGCAAACAGGAATCATGGTCAAATTCTAGCCTTATGGCTATGCCAAATATCCATAGAAAACTTATGTCTCCCACGAGCTTGTCCCTGCCTCCAAATTGGTCTTTACCCATATTAATATTCTTCAACAGAAAAATTCAATCTCAGAAGAAACTCAAAGCTACCCTCTCCTGGCCGCAATGCATCCAATATGCAGCTGACCTTCTTCCATTAACCACCCACCCAAACTCATCCCAACACTTTTTCTGTGCTTCTCTCTCCCACAATCACTATGAGCAGCTGTTCCCATTAACATTTCCCTTCATAAACTCCATGGATCCTTAGTCACATGGAAAGCCAAGACATTACTCTCTTAGACCTCCCTCCTCCCACCCCCACCTTTTTGCCTTGTAGGATATTCCTCAAAACCCCATCTTACATGTGCCTGTGACATCACCATAACAAAATCAATATGTGTTAACCCTCCTGCTCTCCTCTGGTGCAAAGGCACTACAGGTCCCTGTATTAATCTCCTTCACCCCCTTGATAATTGTTTCCAAGGTTTATCTCTATGAACCTAAAGAACTCACCTTGCAGATAGGAGAAAACTGAAAGAAGAGAGAGATCTTCAACCCTCTGCTTATTGGCCTGGGCCTGGATGTTTCACTGAGTGTGACAAGAACAGCTGGAGCCCTTGTCCAAACACAACATCTGGCCAGAGACTTCCAGGACAAGCTTGACCAGGCAATAACCTCCACTGCAGACAGCCTTGAGTCCCTTCAATTCCAGATAACCTACTTAGCAGGATTTGTTCTCCAAAAACAGAGGGCCCTGGACTTACTGACTGATAAACCAGGAGGGACTTACATTTTGCTGGAATGTTGGTTCTATAGCAATGAAACTTGGCTAATAGAACAAGATATACAAATGCTCAAAAAGCTTCAGAGAGATGTATCTCCAGGCCTATTATGCTACCAACATCCCTACCCTTGGTACTGTAACCCCTTGGTAGCTTGGCTTCTTCCTCCCTCCCCACCCCACTTGGGTACCTACTAGCCATTGGAGCCTTGCTTCTTTTGACATACTGCCTCATCCAATTTCTAGAGCAACAGATGATTAGCATTATAAAGACCATTATTAATTGGGTCTTGATTTAATATCTGTTTCCAACATAGGAGACAGTTATTTAAATGACACCTCTCCTTTATAAAAATAGAAAAAGAGGAGTAGTGGAGCAGTGGACCATGCCACCAGACAGAAAGGTAAGGTCGAGTGGATTCAGAAACCCTGGTACTCTCATATCTTAGCATGGTAGGCATTTTATCTACTCCTGACCAGGTTCCTGTCCTGGAACATGTGACCATAACATCCCCATGGAGAGGACTGTGGCAATTAGCCATATCAGGGCAATCCCCAAAGCCCTTCCATATGCAGATGAGGCATCGTTAACATCTCAGACCAAGCCAATAGAAAGCATCTACTTTTAGACCCCAACACATGAGTTATTTCATCAAAGACCATCTGAGAACATCTGTCTATAGAGCTGTAATACTTTGGAGAAAACAATTCTCTCCTGAAGATGCTGGAAGTTGATCAAGCCTACCGCAGTCACATTCTGCTCAGTGGCAATGACCTTGACTCCTAGCTACCCAATGCACCTTGCTGTCTTACCATGCCTTGCCATCCTGCTAAGCCCCGTCAGCTTATAGCATTGCATAGCCTATACCTGCCATCCCACCTTGATAAGACTCCCCCTCCCCTTTGGAGGGTGCAAGTCTTTGTCCAATCTGTTCTCCATGAACAGCACTCAGTACACAGACCTACAGGTATGTAGATAGGAAAACAGGTATGTAGGTAGGTGGATAGGTGGGTTGGTGGGTGGGTAGGTAGGTAGGTAAGTAGGTAGATGATAGGACAGAAAGAGGGGGAGGGAGGCGGAAAGGGATAGAGAGTTAAAATGGGTTATCTTATTGAGAATTTTTGAATCTCTGTTCACCAATAAGAATAGTTCTCACAGCCCCCCGCCCCATGTTTGTGTGTGTGTGTGTGTACGTGTGTATGTGTGTGTGCACGTGTGTGTGTGCACATGTGTGTGTGTGTGCATGTGTGTGTGTGTGTCTTGATCTGGTTTTATTGTGAAGAGAATACTGGCTTCATAAAAGTTATTAGGAAGTGTTCCTTCTCTTTTTTTTATAGAACAATTTAAAACATATTCATGTTAGTACTTTGAAGACCTAAAAGAATTCTATACTGAATCCATCTAACCTTGAGTTATTATTTTTTATCTTTCATTAAAAACACGCTGAACTACAGCCTCTTCTTTACCCACAGATTCACTGCTCTCCAGTTTGCATTCAGAAAAGAGTAGGCCTCCCAGTGATATCAACTGAACACAGCATAACAAGATGCATTAAGATTAGGCATAGACCCTTATATCTAGGCCAGACAAGGCAATATAGTATGAAGAAAAAATCCATGAGTAGGCAAAAGAGTCAGAAAAAACCTAATCCCACTGTTAGGAGTCCCACATTCCAGGCACCCCATACACACCTCAACCCCAACACTCAAAAACCTGGGGTATAATCAAACACAACTAAAAGATAAAGATCCATTAAATGATTCCTAATGATATTTTGGTATAGTCATGCATTGGTTCCTAGTCCAATCACTATAAGAGAAATTTCCTCCAGCAGCTGATGGGAGCAAATGCAGAGACCTATGATCAAACATAAGGTGGAGCTCAGGGAATCCCACAGCAGATGGATAGGGAATAGTATAGGATCCAGTGAGGTCAAGGACACCAGGAGATTATAATTACATAATTCCTCTTTCCCCTTTCTCTTTCCAAGTTCTTTCATAATCTCTTCCTTGTTCTTCTTCAAATTCTTGGTCTCTTTATTTTCATTAGTTGTTGTTATACACACACACACACACACACACACACAAACATAAATACTAGGACACACACTTAAATACTAAATACAATCTGCTCAGTTTGTACAATGTTATTTGTATATATATTTGGTGGTTGTTTGGCCATTTGGTATTGGATAACCAATTGATCTTTCCTGAGAAGACTTTCTACTGACCTCAGTATTCATCAGTTGCCTGTAGTTCTTTGTGTATGCATTTCTATTGCTGTCCTTGTTCAGCTCATGATAAGCAGCCATGTTGGTAAGACTTTATGGAGTGTAGCCTCTGAAATTCCTAGTAGACACAATCTAACAGCATACTTCCTGTTCCTCTCACTCTTACAATATATACAAAACCCCTCTTCCACAGTGATTACTGGGCCTTGGGTGTAGGAGTTGAAGATATATCTTTGGAGACTGGATTCGACAACTTACATTTTCATTGGATGCTAAGAGAAGTAAGTGGTAAGGACTTCACTTATCTATGGGTGCAAGGACAAATATTTAGGGTATAGTTAGGGACTGTGATGGTTTGTGCATGCTTGACCAAGAGAATGGCCACCAGGGTGTGGCCTTCTTGGAGTACATATGTCATTGTGAGCATGGGCTTTAAGACCCTACTCCTAGCTGCCTAGATGCCAGTATTATACTAGCAGTCTTCAGATGAAGATGTAAAACTCTCAGCTACTCCTACACCATGCCTGCCTGGATGTTGCCATTTTCCCACCTTGATGATACTGTATTGAATGGCTTGAGCCTCTAAGCCAGCCCCAATTAAATGTTCTTACACTAGTTCTATTGGTTATGGTATCTTTTCACAGCAGTAAAACATTGTCTAAGACAGGGACTGTGCTGGTTTAGCAGAGTGGTGGTTGTATGGTCTCTGTAGGTAATTTTTAATTACTGTTTCTGTCTCATCAGTTGTGGTAACCTATAAATTGTCTACTTGATCTTGGTTTAACTTTGATAGGTCAGAAACATCTAGAAATTTCTCTATTCCTCTTAAATTTAACAGTTTAGTGACTCTGAAAGTCTTCATTGTCTGTTGTAATGTCACCCTTTTCATCTCACACTTTGTAAATTTGGACATCCCTGGACCAAAATTCAGGTAAAGATTTGTCAATCCTCTTATCAGTAAGTGCAATATAATCTGTGTTATTTGTGACTGTGTTACCTCACTCAGGATGATATTTTCTAGTTTCATCCATTTACCTAACTATTTCATGTAGTTATTGTTTTTAATAACTGAGTAGTATCTCCATTGTGTAAATGTACATTTTCTGTATCCATTTCTTTGTTGAGGGACATCTGGATTCTTTCCAGCTTCTGGCTATTATAAAGAAGGCTGCTATGAACGTAGTGGAGCATGTGTCCTTGTTATATGTTAGAGCATCTTTAGGGTACATGTCTAGGTGCAGTATTGATTTTCTGAAGAATTGTCAGATTAATTTCCAGAGTGGGTTACCAGCTTGCAATCCTAACAACGGAGGAGTGTTCCTCTTTCTCCACATCCTCGCTAGCATCTGCTGTCACCTAAGGTTTTGAACCTAGTCATTCTGACTAATGTGAGATGGAATCTCAGGGTTGTTTTGATTTACATTTCCCTGAATACTGAGGATGTTGAACATTTCTTTAGGTGCTTCTAAGCCATTTAATGTTTCTCAGTTGAGAATTCTTTGTTAAGCTCTGTGTACCATTATTAATAAGATTATTTGGTTCTCTAGAGACTAACTTCTTGAGTTCTTTGTATTAGATATTAGCCCTCTATCAGATGTAGGATTAGTGAAGAAATTTCCCCAATCTGTTGGGTTGCCATTTTGCCCTATTGACAGTGTCCTTTGCCTTACAGAAAGATCTGTATGCTTTGCAGTTTTATGAGGTCCCATTTGTCAATTTTTTTATCTTAGAACATAAGCTACTAGTATCCTGTTCAGGAAATTTTCATCTGTGCATATGTGTTCAAGGGTCTTCCCCACTTTCTCTTCGATTAGTTCAAGTGTATCTGGTTTTATGTGGAGGTATTTTATTCACTTGGACTTGAGCTTTGTACAGGGAGATAAGAATGGATCAATTTGCATTCTTCTACATGCTGACCTCCAGTTGAACCAGCATCATTTGTTGAAAAAGCTGTCTTTTTTCCACTGGATGCTTTTAGCTCCTTTTTCAAAGATCAAGTGACCATAGGTGTGCGGGTTCATTTCTGTGTCTTCCATCTATTCCATTGATCTACCTTCCTGTCTCTGTACCAATACCATGAAAAATTTATCACAATTGCTGTGTAATACCATTGAGGTCTGGGATGGTGATTCCTCCAGAAGTTCTTGTTCTTTGTTGTTGAGAATAGTTTTCACCAGCCTGGGTTTGTCGTTATTACAAATGAATTTGTAAATTGCTCTTTCTAACTCTATAAAGTATTGAGTTGTAATTTTTATGGGGATTGGATTGAATCTGAAGATTGCTGTTGGCAAGATTGCCATTTTTACTGTATTAATCCTGACAATCCATGAGCATGAGAGATTTTTCCATCTTCTGAGATCTTCTTCACTTTCTTTCTTCAAAGACTCGACATTCTTCTCATACAGATCTTTCACTTGCTTGGTTAGAGTCACCCCAAGGTATTTATATTACTTGTGACTATTGCAAAGGGTGTCATTTCACTAATATCTTTCTCAACCAGTTTATCCTTTGAGTAAAGGAATGTTACTGATTTTTAGCCTTAATTTTATATCCAGCCAATTTGCTGAAGTTGTTTATCAGGTATAGTAGTTCTCAGGTGGTACTTTTGGGGTCACTTAAGTACACTTTTATATCATCTGCAAATAGTGATATTTTGACTTCTTCCTTTCCATTTTGTATCCCTTTGACCTCTTTTTGTTGTCCAATTGCTCTGGCTAGGACTTCAAGTACTATATTGAATAGGTAGGGAGAGAGTGAGCCACAATCTTTATTACCTGATTTTAGTGGGATTGCAACAAGTTTTCCTCCATTTAGTTTGATGTTGGCTACTGGTTTGATGTATATTGCTTTTACTATGTTCAGGTTTGGGCCTTGAGGTCCTGATATTTCCAAGACTATTATCAAGAAGGGGTGCTGACAGCAGCAAACCACTGAACTGAGAATAGGTCCCCTGTTGAAGGAATCAGAGAAAGAACTGGAAGAGCTTGAAGGGGCTCGAGACCCCAAAAGTACAACAATGCCAAGCAACCAGAGCTTCCAGGGACTAAGCCACTACCTAAAGACTATACATGGACTGACCCTGGACTCTGACCCCATAGGTAGCAATGAATATCCTAGTAAGAGCACCAGTGGAAGGGGAAGCCCTGGGTCCTGCTAAGACTGAACCCCCAGTGAACTAGACTATGGGGGGAGGGCGGCAATGGGGGGAGGGTTGGGAGGGGAACACCCATAAGGAAGGGGAGGGGGGAGGGGAATGTTTGCCCGGAAACCGGGAAAGGGAATAACACTCGAAATGTATATAAGAAATACTCAAGTTAATAAAAAAGAAAAAAAAGAAAAAAAGAAATACTCAAGTTAATAAAAAAAAAAAAAAGAAAGGGTGCTGAATTTTGTCAAAGGTTTTCTCAGCATGTAATGAGATGACCATGAGATTTTTTTTTATTCTTTGAGTTTGTTTATATACTGAATTATATTGAAGGATGTCTGTATACTGAACCATCCCTGCATTCCTGGGAGTAAGCCTACCTGATCATGGTGAATGATTATTTTGACGTGTTCCTGGAGTTGGTTTGTGAAAATTTTATTGAGTATTTTTGCATTGATATTAGAAATTGTTCTGAAGTTCTCTTTCTTTATAGCGTCTTTGTGTAGTTTATGTATAAGTACAATTGTGACTTCAAAGAATGAATTGAGTAGTGTTCTTACTTTTTTGGTTTTGTGGAATAGTTTCAAGAGTATTGGTATTAGGTCTTCTTTGAAAGTCTTATAGAATTCTGCACTAAAGCCACCTGGTCCTGGGCTTTTTTTGGTTGGGAGACGTTTAATGATTGCTTCTGTTTTGTTGGGGGTTATGGGACTGTTTAGATGGTTAATATGATCCTGATTTTACTTTGATACCTGGTATCTGTCTAAACAATTGTCCATTTAAACCAGATTTTTTTGGTTTTCTTCAGAATAGGATTTTGTAGTAGGATCTAATAATTTTTTTGGACTTCCTTGGTTTCTGTTGTTATGTCTCCCTTTTCATTTCTGATGTTGCTAATTTAGATACACTCTCTGTGGCTTCTGGTTAGCCTGCCTAAGGGTTTAATCTATCTTGTGGATTTTCTCAAAAAACCAGCTCCTGGATTTGTTGATTCTTTGTATAGTCCTTTTTGGTTTCTAATTGATTTATTTGAGCCCTGAGTTTGATTGTTTCCAGTCTTCTACTCCTCTTGGGTATATTTGCTTCTTTGTGTCCTAGAGCTTTCAGGTGTCCTGTCAAGCTGTTTGAGTATTCTCTCTCCAGTTTCTTTGGGGAGGCACTCAGAGCTATGAGTTTTCCTTTTAGCACTGCTTTCTTTGTGTACCATAAATTTGGGTACATTGTGCCTTCACTATCATTAAAGTCTAAAAAGTCCTTAATTTCTTTAATTTTTCCATGGCCAAGTTATCACTGAGTAGAGCATTGTTCAACTTCCATGGGTAGGTGGTCTTCATGATATTTTTGTTGTTATTGAAGACTAGCTTTAGTCCATGATGATCTGATGTATCTGTTGAGGCTTGTTTTGTGACCAATTATATGGTCAGTTTTGGAGAAGGTACCCTGAAGTACTGATAAGAAGGTATATTCTTTTGTTTTAAGATATCTATAGATATCTGTTAAATTCATTTGGTTCATAACTTCTGTTAGTTTCCCTGTGTCTCTCTTTAGTTTGTTTCCATGATCTACCCATTGCTGAGAGTGGGGTTTTGAAGTCTCCCACTATTATCCTGTGAGGTGCAATGTATACTTTGAGCTTTACTGAAGTGTCTTTTATGAATATGGGTGCCCTTGCATTTGGAGCGTAGATGTTCAGAATTGATATTTCATCTTTGTAGATTTTTCCTTTGATGAATATGAAGTATCCTTCATTATCTTTTTTGATAACTTTTGTTTGAAAGTCCATTTTATTCAATATTGGAATGACTACTCCAGCTTCAAGCATTCTTGAGACCATTTGATTGGAAAAACTTTTTGCAATCTTTTATTCTGAAATAGTGTCTGTCTTTGTCACTGAGGTGCACATTTCCTGTATGTGGCAAACTGCTGGGTCCTGTTTACATATCTTGTCTGTTATTCTATGTCTTTTTATTGGGGAATTGAGTCCATTAATGTTAAGAGATATTGAGGAATAGTGATTTTTGTTTTCAGTAATTTTGTTGTTAGAGGTGGAATTATGTTTATGTGGCTCTCTTCTTTTGGGTTTGTTGTGAGGAGATTACTTTCTTGCTTTTTCCAGGATGTAGTTTCATTCCTTGTGTTGGAGTTTCCCATCCATTATTTTTTGTAGGGCTGGATTTGTTGAAAGATATTATGTAAATTTGGTTTTGTCATAGAATATCTTGGTTTCTCTTTCTATGGTAATGGAGAGTTTTGCTAGATAGAGTAGCCTGGGCTGGTATTTGCATTCTCTTAGGGTCTGTATGACATCTGCCCAGTATCTTCTGGCTTTCATAATCTCTGGTGAGAAGTCTAGTGTAATTCTGATAGGTCTGCTTTTATATGTTACTTGACCTTTTTCCCTTACTGCTTTTAATGTTCTTTGTTTTGTGCATTTGGTGTTTTCACTATTATGTAACAGGAGGAATTTCTTTTCTGATCCAATCTATCTGGAGTTCTGTGGGCATTTTGTATGTTTATGGGCATCTCTTTCTTTAGGTTAGGGAAGTTTTCATCTATAATTTTGTTGAAGATATTTACTGGGCCTTTGGTTGGGAATCTTTGCTCACTTCTATACCTATTATTTGTAGGTTTGTTCATCTTGTTGTGTCCTGGATTTCTTGGATGTTTTGTTTTAGGAGCTTTTTGCATTTTGAATTTTCTTTGGCTGCTATGTCCATATTTTCTATGGTATCTTCTACACCTGAGATTCTCTCTCCTATCTCTTGTATTCTGTTGGTGATGCTTACATCTATGACTCCTGATCTCTTTCCTAGGTTTTCTATCTGCAGAGTTGTTTTCCTTTGTTATTTCTTTATTGTTTATATTTTCATTTTTAGAACCTGGATGGTTTTGTTCCATTCCTTCACCTGTTTGTTTGTGTTTTTCTGTAACTCTTTAAGGGAATTTTGTGTTTCCTCTTTAAGGGCCTCTACTTGTTTACTTATGCTTTGCTGTATTTCTTTAAAGAGTTAGTTATTTATGTCCTTCTTAAAGTCCTCTATCATCATCATGATATATGATTTTAAATCCAAATCTTGCTTTTCTAGTGTGTTGGGGTATCCAGAACTTGTTTTGGTGATGCTGTGGTGGGAGAACTTGGTTCTTGTGATGCCAAGCATTCTTGGTTTCAGTTGTTAGGTTCTTTCACTTGCCTCTCACTGTCTGGTTAACTCTGACGTTAGTTAGTCTTGCTGTCTCTGACTGGAGCTTGTTCCTCCTGTGGGCCTGTGAGACTGTGATCTTAGAAGTGAGAGCACTCCTGAAAGACTAGCTCTCTCGGGGCAGGTTTTGGTTCCAGAGGTCTGAGCGACAAACAGCCTTAGCTCTGGGTGCAGATGGAAACTGAAAGGATCCTGTCCCAAACTGCTCTTCAGTTCCTGTGTCATGTCCACTCCTGGCAGGTCTTTCTTTAGACAGATAGTGAAATGAAAGTGGGTTCTCACCTGTGGTCTTAGGAGTGAGAGTGCTCCTGGGAGACTAGCTCTCTTGGGGCAGGTTTTGGGTCTGGAGCGCTGTGGGACAGCCTTAGCTTGGGGCACAGATTGAAACCAAAAGGCAACAAAACTTATAATAAATAAAATAAAAACAAAACTCATAAGGAAATACCATCATATATATAGAAATACAGTATATTTTTCTATGGAAATATATAGTAGGAAATACTAACTGTATACATTAAATTGGATAATCCATAAATAATTAGTAATTTATGTATGTATACAACCTACTGCTGGGTGCTATGGGACATACTTGCAATTTCAGCATGTGGAAAATTAGGGCAAGTGGATTAAGAGTTACAAGTCATACTTGGCTATCTAATATCTTCAAGGTTATCCTGGATTACATGGAGATTCCAAAACAGAAGGAAAAAGAAAGATAGAATTAAAGAAGGAGACAAAGGAAGAGAGAGAGGGGAAAAGGAAATTATAATATCCAAGGCTTAATCATGAGTATGTAGAAACTCAGAATAAATCAATGAGCAAGGAGTTTGAATCAGTATTAAAATGGAAGCTTTAAAGCATGATTTCACTGATGAATTAAAAAGTGTTTCCAAGAGAATTAGAATCATTCATTTTAAATTTTTTAAAACTTTAAAACTAGGGCTTCTTCAACTCTAGGACACTTCTGATACAAATTATATATTCTAGAAAGTAGTAAGGTAAAGTCAACACAAATATCTTGGCTTGAGTTTGTTTTCCCAAGAGAGGGGGCTGTGCAGAATTGTGTACCTCTTCTCACTGTGTAATTCCAGACAGTGAATTTCTGTACTCCAAAAGGTACATCTTATGGGAGTTGCAGTTGCCTGCTTAGTAAAGACTGCAAGAAAAAATAAATAAAGTAGTAAAATAAAATAAAGGGAAAATTTTAAGAGAAGAATATACGTGCAATGTCATTTTTATAAGACTTACATGGCACAAATACCAAAGTGATTCAAAGATATATTATAAGGAAACATACTTCAAATTCAGGCTAGTATCCTTGATGGATATAAGTGCAATAATTAAAAATAAATAAATAAAAACCAGAAAACTGATTTTAGCAGACATTAAAAGGACTATATTCTATGATCGGATAAGATTTATCACTAACAGGCACAAATGAGTTGCACATGAAAACCAGACAATGCAATTAACTAGATTAACAGGATGAAAGAGGAAAAAATCTTGATAAATTATTAAATGTATCTGAGAAACTTAGCACACGTATATAATTTTAAAGACTTTCAACAAATAGGTACCATGGCAAAGTATACTAACATCCAATGGACTATAGAGACAGCCCAGCTTTCCAATTGGTAATGTTTATGGTGTTAGTGACAGAAAAGCTCATTAAAAATGGATTTAGCAAAGCATGCTGGTACACACCTTTAATCCTATCACCAATGAGGTAGAGGTAGGTAGATCTCTTTGAGTTTGAGTACAGCCTGGTCTATATAGTGAGGTTTTCTGAGGTTACATACATAGTAAGACTGTATTTTGAAACATTAATAATAAATACCAACAATAATAAATGTTTTATTGAGAAAGAAGTTTTTTGCTTAGAAATAGCTGTCTGGGGGTTTTACTGCTGTAAAAAGACACCAAGGCAAGTACTATAAAGACAACATTTAATTGGGGCTGGCTTACAGATTCAGAGGATAAGTCCATTATTATCAAGATAGGAGCATGGCAGCATCCAGGCAGGCATGGTGGGGGAGGAGCTGAGAGTTCTACATCTTCATCTGAAGACTGCAAGAAGACTGGTTTCCAGGCAACTGGGATGAGGGTCTTAAAGCTCATGCCCACAGCGACACACTTCCTCCAACAAGGCCACAACTCCAAATAGTGTCACTTTCTGGGCTAAGCATATTCATACCACCACATATATGCCTAGGACCTCTGTGGGAAAGAAAGAAAGTATAACACTGGACTGAATCACCTCATACAAATGTCACTAAGCACAAAGATATCTTCTGGGAAGGGTACACTGATGGAAAATCTGGTCATCACTTGAACAATAGTGACATAGGCTAGCATTAAAAGGTGAACTTAATGTCTTGCCTTAAAGAGACTACAAGTGACTAGTATCCACTGTCTAGTTACTATAAACCCATTGTCTCATGATTTTAACCTGTAGCATGATTTTATTCATACATCAGAATTCAAATTGTGAAGGGCTAGCAGAATATTTCATTGGATTTGAGTAAAATTGCCTTTGGTAAAGAGAATATGATGTTTTGAAAATAATACTTCCACTTGGACTTGAGCTTTGTACAAGGAGATAAGAATGGGGCAATTTAAGTAAAATATCTGTACAATAAGAACTTCAAGACTCTGAAGAAAGAAATTGAAGAAGACCTCAGAAGATGGAAAGATCTCCCATGCTCATGGATTGGCAGGATTAATATAGTAAAAATGGCCATTCTACCAAAAGTGATCTACAGATTCAGTGCAATCTCCATCAAAATACCAATCCAATTCTTCAAAGAGTTAGACAGAACAATTTGCAAATTCATCTGGAATAACAAAAAAACCCAGGATAGCTAAAACTATCCTCAACAATAAAAGGACTCCAGGGGGAATCACTATCCCCGAACTCAAGCAGTATTACAGAGCAATAGTGATAAAAACTGCATGGTATTGGTACAGAGACAGACAGATAGACCAATGGAACAGAATTGAAGACCCAGAAATGAACCCACACACCTCTGGGTACTTGATTGTGGACAAAGGAGCCAAAACCAGCAGATGGAAAAAAGATAGCATTTTCAGCAAATGGTGCTGGTTCAACTGGAGGTCAACATGTAGAAGAATGCAGATTGATCCATGCTTATCACCCTGTACAAAGCTTAAGTCCAAGTGGATCAAGGACCTCCACATCAAACCAGATATACTCAAACTAATAGAAGAAAAACTAGGGAAGCATCTGGAACACATGGGCACTGGAAAAAATTTCCTGAACAAAACACCAATGGCTTATGCTCTAAGATCAAGAATCGACAAATGGGATCTCATAAAACTGCAAAGCTTCTGTAAGGCAAAGGGCACTGTGGTTAGGACAAAACGGCAACCAACAGATTGGGAAAAGATTTTTACCAATCCTACAACAGATAGAGGCCTTATATCCAAAATATACAAAGAACTCAAGAAGTTAGACCGCAGGGAAACAAATAACCCTATTAAAAAATGGGGTTCAGAGCTAAACAAAGAATTCACAGCTGAGGAATGCCGAATGGCTGAGAAACACCTAAAGAAATGTTCAACATCTTTAGTCTTAAGGGAAATGTAAATCAAAACAACCCTGAGATTTCACCTCACACCAGTGAGAATGGCTAAGATCAAAAACTTAGGGGGGCTGAGGATTTAGCTCAGTGGTAGAGCGCTTACCTAGGAAGCGCAAGGCCCTGGGTTCGGTCCCCAGCTCCGAAAAAAAAGAACCAAAAAAAAAAAAAAAACTTAGGTGACAGCAAATGCTGGCAAAAATGTGGAGAAAGAGGAACTCTCCTCCATTGTTGGTGGGATTGCAGACTGGTACAACCATTCTGGAAATCAGTCTGGAGGTTCCTCAGAAAATTGGACATTGAACTGCCTGAGGATCCAGCTATACCTCTCTTGGGCATATACCCACAAGATGCCCCAACATATAAAAAAGACACGTGCTCCACTATGTTCATCGCAGCCTTATTTATAATAGCCAGAAGCTGGAAAGAACCCAAATGCCCTTCAACAGAGGAATGGATACAGAAAATGTGGTACATCTACACATTGGAATATTACTCAGCTATCAAAAACAATGACTTTATGAAATTCGTAGGCAAATGGTTGGAACTGGAAAATATCATCCTGAGTGAGGTAACCCAATCACAGAAAAACACACATGGTATGCACTCATTAATAAGTGGCTATTAGCCCAAATGCTTGAATTAACCTAGATGCCTAAAACAAATGAAACTCAAGACGGATGATCAAAATGTGAATGCTTCACTCCTCCTTTAAAAGGGGAACAAGAATACCCTTGGCAGGGAGTAGAGAGGCAAAGATTAAAACAAACACAGAAGGAACACCCATTCAGAGCCTGCCCCACATGTGGCCCATACAAATACAGTCATCCAATTAGACAAGATGGATGAAGCACAGAAGTGCAGGCCGACAGGAGCCGGATGTAGATCGCTCCTGAGAGACACAGCCAGAATACCTCAAATACAGAGGCGAATGCCAGCAGCAAACCACTGAACTGAGAACGGGACCCCCCTTGAAGGAATCAGAGAAAGAACTGAAAGAGCTTGAAGGAGCTCGAGACCCCTTATGAACAACAATGCCAAGCAACCAGAGCTTCCAGGGACTAAGCCACTACCTAAATACTATACATGGACTGACCCTGGACTCTGACCTCATAGGTAGCAAGGAATATTCTAGTAAGATCACCAGTGGAAGGGGAAGCCATTGGTCCTGCTAAGACTGAACCCCCAGTGAACGTGATTGTTGGGGGGAGGGCGGCAATGGGAGGAGGATGGGGAGGGGAACACCCATAAAGAAGGGGAGGGGGAGGGATTAGGGGGATGTTTGCCTGGAAACCGGGAAAGGGAATAACACTCGAAATGTAAAAAGAAATACTCAAGTTAATAAAAAAAAAAAAAAAAGAATGGGGCAATTTGCATTCTACATGCTGACCTCCAGTTCCACCCAGCACGATTTGTTGAAAATGCTGTGTTTTCTCCATTGGATAGTTTTAGCTCCTTTGTCAAGAAAATATTCTTCACTAGCCTAGGTTTTTTGCTTTTCCAAATAAATTTTCGAATTGTTCTTTCTAATTCTATGAAGAATTGAGTTGGAATTTTGATGGGGATTGCATTCAATCTGTAGATTTCTTTCAGCCATAAATTTGAAAACTATTCTCAACAATAAAAGAACTTCTAGAGGAATCACAATCCCTAACCTCAAGCTCTACAACAAAGCATTAATGGTAAAAACTGTATGGTATTGGTACAGAGACAGGCAGGGAGATAAATGGAATACAAGTAAAGACCCAAAAATGAACCCACATTCCTATGGTCATATGGTCTTTGACAAAGGAGCTAAAACAAACAAACATTTTGCATTTTGCCTTTTCTTTGACTATTGTACCAATGTTTTCTATGGTATCTTTGACACCTGAGATTCTCTATTTAATCTCTTGTATTCTGTTGGTGATGTTTATATCTACGACTCCTGATCCCTTTCCTAGCTCTTCCATCTCCAAGGTTCTCTCCCTTTGTGATTTTATTTTGTTTTGATTTAGATTTTTAGATCCTGGGTGATTTTGTTCAATTCCTTTGCCTCTTTGGTAATGTTTTCCTTTATTTCTTTAAGGCATGTATGTGTTTCCTCTTTAAGGGCTTCTACCTTCTTTCTCCTGAATTTCTTTTTTTATTGGATTTTTTTATATACATTTCAAATGTTTTCCCTTTCCCAGTTTCCCAAACATAAACACCCTATCCCATCCCCCTCTCCGTCGTCTGTAAGGATGTTCCCCTTACCAACCATCCCCGTTCCCACCCACCCCCAATATTCCCCTACACCTAGGGGTCCAGCCTTGGAAGGATCAAGGACATTTCCTTCCATTGGTGCCTAAGAAGGCAATCCTAAACTACATATGCAGCTAGAACTATGGGTCAGTCCATGTATAGTCTTTGGGTAATGGTTTAGTCCCTGTGAGCTCCGGTTGACTGGCATTGTTGTTCTTATGGGAATACAAGCCCCTTCAGCTCTTTCAATCCTTTCTCTAATTCTTCCAAGAGGATCATGTTCTCAATTAAATGTTTCCTGCTGCCATTAACCTCTGTATTTGACATGCTCTGGCTGGGCCTGTAAGGAGAGAGCTATATCCGGCTTCTGTCTGCATGTACTTCTTAGCTTCTTATCTAGTTTTGGTGGCTGTATACATAAGGGCCACATATGGGGCAGGCTCTGAATGGCCATTCCTTCAGTCTCTGCTCCAAACTTTGCCTCCATATCCCCTCCTATGGATTTTTTGTTCTCCTTTTTAAGAAGGAGTGAAGCATCCATATTTTGGTCATTGTTCTTGAGTTTCATGTGGTTCATGCATTGCATCTTGGGTAATTCAAGCTTTTGGGCTAATATCCACTTATCAATGAGCATATACCCTGTGTGTTTTTCTGTGATTGGGTTGGGCACTCAGGTTGACATTTTCTAGTTCAATCCATTTGCCTATGAATTTCATCAAGTCATTACTTTTTCCATCTTTATTAAATTGGGTATTTCTTTTTTTTTTATTAACTTGAGTATTTCTTATATACATTTCAAGTGTTATTCCCTTTCCCGGTTTCCGGGCAAACATCCCCCTCCCCCCTCCCCTTCCTTATGGGTGTCCCCCTCCCAACCCTCCCCCCATTGCCGCCCTCCCCCCATAGTCTAGTTCACTGGGGGTTCAGTCTTAGCAGGACCCAGGGCTTCCCCTTCCACTGGTGCTCTTACTAGGATATTCATTGCTACCTATGGGGTCAGAGTCCAGGGTCAGTCCATGTATAGTCTTTAGGTAGTGGCTTAGTCCCTGGAAGCTCTGGTTGCTTGACATTGTTGTACTTTTGGGGTCTCGAGCCCCTTCAAGGTCTTCCAGTTCTTTCTCTGATTCCTTCAACGGGGACCTATTCTCAGTTCAGTGGTTTGCTGCTGGCATTCGCCTCTGTATTTGCTGTATTCTGGCTGTGTCTCTCAGGAGCGATCTACATCCAGCTCCTGTCGGTCTGCACTTCTTGCTTCATCCATCTTGTCCAATTGGGTGGCTGTATATGTGTGGGCCACCTGTGGGGCAGGCTCTGAATGGGTGTTCCTTCAGTCTCTGTTTTAATCTTTGCCTCTCCCTTCCCAGCCAAGGGTATTCTTTTTCCTCATTTAAAGAAGGAGTGAAGGATTCACATTTTGATCATCCGTCTTGAGTTTCGTTTGTTCTAGGGATCTAGGGTAATTCAAGCATTTGGGCTAATAGCCACTTATCAATGAGTGCATACCATGTATGTCTTTCTGTGATTGGGTTAGCTCACTCAGGATGATGTTTTCCAGTTCCAACCATTTGCCTACGAATTTCATAAAGCCGTTGTTTTTGATAGCTGAGTAATATTCCATTGTGTAGATGTACCACATTTTCTGTATCCATTCCTCTGTTGAAGGGCATCTGGGTCCTTTCCAGCTTCTGGCTATTATAAATAAGGCTGCAATGAACATAGTGGAGCACGTGTCTTTTTTATATGTTGGGGCATCTTTTGGGTATATGCCCAAGAGAGGTATAGCTGGATCCTCAGGCAGTTCAATGTCCAATTTTCTGAGGATCCTCCAGACTGATTTCCAGAATGGTTGTACCAGTTTGCAACCCCACCAACAATGGAGGAGTGTTCCTCTTTCTCCACATCCTCGCCAGCATCTGCTGTCACCTGAGTTTTTGATCTTAGCCATTCTCACTGGTGTGAGGTGAAATCTCAGGGTTGTTTTGATTTGCATTTCCCTTATGACTAAAGATGTTGAACATTTCTTTAGGTGTTTCTCAGCCATTCGGCATTCCTCAGCTGTGAATTCTTTGTTTAGCTCTGAACCCCATTTTTTAATAGGGTTATTTGTTTCCCTGCGGTCTAACTTCTTGAGTTCTTTGTATATTTTGGATATAAGGCCTCTATCTGTTGTAGGATTGGTAAAGATCTTTTCCCAATCTGTTGGTTGCCGTTTTGTCCTAACCACAGTGTCCTTTGCCTTACAAAAGCTTTGCAGTTTTATGAGATCCCATTTGTTGATCCTTGATCTTAGAGCATAAGCCATTGGTGTTTTGTTCAGGAAATTTTTTCCAGTGCCCATGTGTTCCAGATGCTTCCCTAGTTTTTCTTCTATTAGTTTGAGAGTCTCTGGTTTGATGTGGAGGTCCTTGATCCACTTGGATTTAAGCTTTGTACAGGGTGATAAGCATGGATCGATCTGCATTCTTCTACATGTTGCCCTTCAGTTGAACCAGCACCATTTGCTGAAAATGCTATCTTTTTTCCATTGGACTTTTTTGGCTCCTTTGTCAAAAATCAAGTGACCATACGTATGTGGGTTCATTTCTGGGTCTTCAATTCTATTCCATTGGTCTATCTGTCTGTCTCTGTACCAATACCATGCAGTTTTTATCACTATTGCTCTGTAATACTGCTTGAGTTCAGGGATAGTGATTCCCCCTGAAGTCCTTTTATTGTTGAGGATAGCTTTAGCTATCCTGGGTTTTTTGTTATTCCAGATGAATTTGCAAATTGTTCTGTCTAACTCTTTGAAGAATTGGATTGGTATTTTGATGGGGATTGCATTGAATCTGTAGATTGCTTTTGGTCAAATGGCCATTTTTACTATATTAATCCTGCCAATCCATGAGCATGGGAGATCTTTCCATCTTCTGAGGTCTTCTTCAATTTCTTTCCTCAGTGTCTTGAAGTTCTTATTGTACAGATCTTTTACTTGCTTGGTTAAAGTCACACCGAGGTACTTTATATTATTTGGGTCTATTATGAAGGGTGTCGTTTCCCTAATTTCTTTCTCGGCTTGTTTCTCTTTTGTATAGAGGAAGGCAACTGATTTATTTGAGTTAATTTTATACCCAGCCACTTTGCTGAAGTTGTTTATCAGCTTTAGTAGTTCTCTGGTGGAACTTTTGGGATCACTTAAATATACTATCATGTCATCTGCAAATAGTGATATTTTGACCTCTTCTTTTCCGATCTGTATCCCCTTGATCTCCTTTTGTTGTCTGATTGCTCTGGCTAGAACTTCAGGAACTATATTGAATAAGTAGGGAGAGAGTGGGCAGCCTTGTCTAGTCCCTGATTTTAGTGGGATTGCTTCAAGTTTCTCTCCATTCAGTTTAATGTTAGCAACTTGTTTGCTGTATATGGCTTTTACTATGTTTAGGTATGGGCCTTGAATTCCTATTCTTTCCAGGACTTTTATCATGAAGGGGTGTTGAATTTTGTCAAATGCTTTCTCAGCATCTAATGAAATGATCATGTGGTTCTGTTCTTTCAGTTTGTTTATGTAATGGATCACGTTGATGGTTTTCCGTATATTAAACCATCCCTGCATGCCTGGGATGAAGCCTACTTGATCATGGTGGATGATTGTTTTGATGTGCTCTTGAATTCGGTTTGCCAGAATTTTATTGAGTATTTTTGCATCGATATTCATAAGGGAAATTGGTCTGAAGTTCTCTTTCTTTGTTGTGTCTTTGTGTGGTTTAGGTATAAGAGTAATTGTGGCTTCGTAGAAGGAATTCGCTAGTGATCCATCTGTTTCAATTTTGCGGAATAGTTTGGATAATATTGGAATGAGGTCTTCTATGAAGGTTTGATAGAATTCTGCACTAAACCCATCTGGACCTGGGCTCTTTTTGGTTGGGAGACCTTTAATGACTGCTTCTATTTCCTTAGGAGTTATGGGGTTGTTTAACTGGTTTATCTGTTCCTGATTTAACTTCGGTACCTGGTATCTGTCTAGGAAATTGTCCATTTCCTGAAGATTTTCAAGTTTTGTTGAATATAGGTTTTTATAGTAAGATCTGATGATTTTTTGAATTTCCTCTGAATCTGTAGTTATGTCTCCCTTTTCATTTCTGATTTTGTTAATTTGGACGCACTCTCTGTGTCCTCTCGTTAGTCTGGCTAAGGGTTTATCTATCTTGTTGATTTTCTCAAAGAACCAACTTTTGGTTCTGTTGATTCTTTCTATGGTCTTTTTTGTTTCTACTTGGTTGATTTCAGCTCTGAGTTAGATTATTTCCTGCCTTCTACTCCTCCTGGGTGTATTTGCTTCTTTTTGTTCTAGAGCTTTTAGGTGTGCTGTCAAGCTGCTGACATATGCTCTTTCCTGTTTCTTTCTGCAGGCACTCAGCACTATGAGTTTTCCTCTTAGCACAGCTTTCATTGTGTCCCATAAGTTTGGGTATGTTGTATCTTCATTTTCATTAAATTCTAAAAAGTTTTTAATTTCTTTCTTTATTTCTTCCTTGACCAGGTTATCATTGAGTAGAGCATTGTTCACTTTCCACGTATATGTGGGCATTCTTCCCTTATTGTTATTGAAGACCAGTTTTAGGCCGTGGTGGTCCGATAGCACGCATGGGATTATTTCTATCTTTCTGAACCTGTTGAGGCCCATTTTTTGACCATTATATGGTCAATTTTGGAGAAAGTACCATGAGGAGCTGAGAAGAAGGTATATCCTTTTGCTTTAGGATAGAATGTTCTATAAATATCCGTTAAGTCCATTTGGCTCATGACTTCTCTTAGTCTGTCGACATCACTGTTTAATTTCTGTTTCCATGATCTGTCCATTGATGAGAGTGGTGTGTTGAAATCTCCCACTATTATTGTGTGAGGTGCAATGTGTGCTTTGAGCTTTAGTAAGGTTTCTTTTACGTATGTAGGTGCCCTTGTATTTGGGGCATAGATATTTAGGATTGAGAGTTCATCTTGGTGGATTTTTCCTTTGATGAATATGAAGTGTCCTTCCTTATCTTTTTTGATGACTTTTAGTTGGAAATTGATTTTATTTGATATTAGAATGGCTACTCCAGCTTGCTTCTTCTGACCATTTGCTTGGAAAGTTGTTTTCCAGCCTTTCACTCTGAGGTAGTGTCTGTCTTTGTCTCTGAGGTGTGTTTCCTGTAGGCAGCAGAATGCAGGGTCCTCGTTGTGTATCCAGTTTGTTAATCTATGTCTTTTATTGGGGAGTTGAGGCCATTGATATTGAGAGATATTAAGGAATAGTGATTATTGCTTCCCGTTATATTCATATTTGGATGTGAGGTTATGTTTGTGTGCTTTCATTCTCTTTGTTTTGTTGCCAAGACGATTAGTTTCTTGCTTCTTCTAGGGTATAGCTTGCCTCCTTATGTTGGGCTTTACCATTTATTATCCTTTGTAGTGCTGGATTTGTGGAAAGATATTGTGTAAATTTGGTTTTGTCATGGAATATCTTGGTTTCTCCATCAATGTTAATTGAGAGTTTTGCTGGATACAGTAACCTGGGCTGGCATTTGTGTTCTCTTAGGGTCTGTATAACATCAGTCCAGGATCTTCTGGCCTTCATAGTTTCTGGCGAGAAGTCTGGTGTGATTCTGATAGGTCTCCCTTTATATGTTACTTGACCTTTTTCCCTTACTGCTTTTAATATTCTTTCTTTATTTTGTGCGTTTGGTGTTTTGACAATTATGTGACGGGAGGTGTTTCTTTTCTGGTCCAATCTATTTGGAGTTCTGTAGGCTTCTTGTATGTCTATGGGTATCTCTTTTTTTAGGTTAGGGAAGTTTTCTTCTATGATTTTGTTGAAGATATTTACTGGTCCTTTGAGCTGGGAGTCTTCACTCTCTTCTATACCTATTATCCTTAGGTTTGATCTTCTCATTGAGTCCTGGATTTCCTGTATGTTTTGGACCAGTAGCTTTTTGCGCTTTACATTATCTTTGACAGTTGAGTCAATGATTTCTATGGAGTCTTCTGCTCCTGAGATTCTCTCTTCCATCTCTTGTATTCTGTTGGTGAAGCTTGTATCTACAGCTCCTTGTCTCTTCTTTTTGTTTTCTATATCCAGGGTTGTTTCCATGTGTTCTTTCTTGATTGCTTCTATTTCCATTTTTATTTCCTTCAACTGTTTGATTGTGTTTTCCTGGAATTCTTTCAGGGATTTTTGTGTCTCCTCTCTATGGGCTTCTACTTGTTTATTTATGTTTTCCTGGAATTCTTTCAGGGATTTTTGTGTCTCCTCTCTATGGGCTTCTACTTGTTTATTTATGTTTTCCTGGAATTCTTTCAGGGATTTTTGCGATTCTTTCAGGCATTTTTGCGATTCCTCTCTGTAGGCTTCTACTTTTTCTCTAAGGGAGTTCTTCATGTCTTCCTTGAAGTCCTCCAGCATCATGATCAAAAATGATTTTGGAACTAGATCTTGCTTTTCTGGTGTGTTTGGATATTCCATGTTTGTTTTGATGGGAGAATTGGGCTCCGATGGTGCCATGTAGTCTTGGTTTCTGTTGCTTGTGTTCCTGCGCTTGCCTCTCGCCATCAGATTATCTCTAGTGTTACTTTGTTCTGCTATTTCTGACAGTGGCTAGACTGTCCTATAAGCCTGTGTGTCAGGAGTGCTGTAGACCTGTTTTCCTCTCTTTCAGTCAGTTATGGGGACAGAGTGTTCTGCTGTCGGGCGTGTGGTTTTTCCTCTCTACAGGTCTTCAGCTGTTCCTGTGGGCCTGTGTCTTGAGTTCACCAGGCAGCTTTCTTGCAGCAGAAAAGTTGGTCTTACCTGTGGTCCCGAGGCTCAAGTTCGCTCGTGGGGTGCTGCCCACGGGCTCTCTGCAGTGGCAGCAACCAGGAAGACCTGGGCCGCCCCTTCCGGGAGCTTCAGTGCACCAGGGTTCCAGATGATCTTTGGCTTTTTCCTCTGGCATCCGAGATGTGTGTGCAGAGAGCAGTCTCTTCTGGTTTCCCAGGTTTGTCTGCCTCTCTGAAGGTTCAGCTCTCCCTCCCACGGGATTTGGGTGCAGAGAACTGTTTATCCAGTCTGTTTCCTTCTGGTTCTGGTGGTGTCTCAGGCACAGGGGTCCTGCCGCTCCTGGGCCCTCCCCCACGGGAGCCCAGAGGCCTTATACAGTTTCCTCTTGGGCCAGGGATGTGGGCAGGGGTGAGCAGTGTTGGTGGTCTCTTCCGCTCTGCAGCCTCAGGAGTGCCCACCTGACCAGGCGGTTGGGTCTCTCTCTCACAGGGTCTGGGGGCAGAGAGCTGCTGCGGGCCGGGATCCGGGGGTGTGGGACTTCCGGTAAACACAGAACATGCCCGGTCCTAGAGGAATTCTGCTTCCCTGTGTCCCAAGCTCACCAGGCAGCTTTCTTACAGCAGAAAAGTTGGTCTTACCTGTGGTCCCGAGGCTCAAGTTTGCTCGTGGGGTGCTGCCCACGGGCTCTCTGCAGCGGCAGCAACCAGGAAGACCTGTGCCGCCGTTTCCGGGAGCTTCAGTGCACCCAAATTGGGTATTTCTTATTTACATTTCAAATGTTATTCACTTTCCCGGTTTCCATGCCAACATCCCCTGAACCCCTTCCTCTCCCCTTCTATATGGGTGTTCCCCTTCCAATCCTCCCCCCATTGCAGCTGCCCCCTAAGAATCCCATTCACTGGGCATCCAGCCCTGGCAGGACCAAAGGCTTCTCCTTCCATCGGTGCCCTTACTGGGCTGTTCATTGCTAGCTATACAATTGGAGCCCAGTGTCAGTCCTGAAGTCATTATTTTTAATAGCTGAGTAGTACTCCATTGTGTAGATATACCAAATTTTCTGTATCAATTCCTCTGTTGAAGGAATCTGGGTTCTTTCCAGCTTCTGACTGTTATCAATGAGGCTGCTATGAACATAGTTGAGCATGTGTCTTTGTTGTATGTTGGAACATCTTTTGGGTATATGCCCAGGAGAGGTATAGCTGGGTCCTCAGGTAGAGGAATGTCCAATTTTCTGAGGAAATTCCAGACTGATTTCCAGAGTGGTTGTACCAGTTTGCAGTCCCACCAAAAATTAACAAGTGTTCCTCTTTCTCCACATCCTTGCCAGCATGTGTTGTCTCCTGAGTTTTTTATCTTAGCCATTCTGACTGGTGTGAGGTAGAATCTCAGGGTTGTTTTGAACTGCATTTCACTGATGACTAAGGATGTTGAACATTTCTTTAGGTACTTCTCAGCCATTCGATATTCCTTAGCTGAGAATTCTTTGTTTAACTCTGTATCCCATTTTTAATAGGGCTATTTGGCTCTCTGGAGTCTAACTTCTTTAGTTCTTTGTATATTTTGGATATTAGCCCTCTATCCAATGTAGGATTGGTAAAGATGTTTTCCCAATATTTTGGTTGCTATTTTGTCTTAATGACAGTGTCCTTTGCCTTACAGAAGCATTGCAGTTTTATGAGGTCCCATTTGTCCATTTGTGATCTTAGAGCTTAAGCCATTTGTATTCTGTTCAGGAAATTTTCACCAGTGCCCATGTGTTTGAGACTCCTCCCCACTTTTTCTCCTATTAGTTTGGCTATATCTAGCTTGATGTGAAGGTCCTTGGTCCACTTCAATATAAGCATTGCACAGCGAGATAAGAGTGGATCATATGCATTCTTCTACATACTGACCTCTAGTTGATCCAACAGCATCTGTTGAAAATGCTATCTTTTTTCCACTGGATGTTTTTATCTCCTTTGTCAAAGATCGAGAATGTGGGTTCATTTCTGGGTCTTCAATTCTATTCCACTGATCTACTTGCCTCTCTCTATACCATTATCATACAGTTTTCATCAAACTATTCTTTTGTAATGCTGCTTGAGGTCAGGTATGGTGATTACCCCAGAAGTGTTTTTATTGTTGAGTATAGTTTTCAATATACTGTGATTTTTGTTATTCCAAATGAATGTGCAAATTGCTTTCTAACTCTATGAAGAAATGATTTAGGATTTATATAGGAATTTCATTGAATCTGTAGATTGCTTTCGGCAAAATGGCCATTTTTATTATATTAATCCACTATTGAGAATCCATGAGTATGAGAGGTGTTTCCGTCTTCTGAGATCTTCTTCAATTTCATTCTTCATAAACTTGAAGTTCTTGTCACAGAGATCTCTCACTTGTTTGGTTAGTCACATGAAGGTTATTTTATGTAATTTGGGACTATCGTGAAGGGTGTCATTTCCCTAATGTCTTTCTCAGCCTGTTTATCCTTTGAGTAAAGAAAGTCTACTGTTTTGTTTGAGTAAATTTTATATCCAGCCACTTTGCTGAAGTTGTTTACCATGCTTAATAGTTCTCTGGTTGAATTTTTGGGGTCACTAAAGTATACAATCTTATCATCAGCAAAGAGTGATATCTTGAATTCTTCCTCGCAATTTGTATCCCGTTGACCTCCATTTGTTGTCTGATTGCATTGGCTAGGACTTTGAGTACTATATTGAATGAGCATGGACAGAGTGGGGAGCCTTGCCTAGTTCCTGATTTTAGTGGAATTGCTTCAAGTTTCTCTCCATTCAGTTTAATGTTGGCTACTGGTTTGCTGTATATTGTTCTTATGTTTAGGTATGGGGGTTGAATTCCTGATCATTCCAGGACTTTTATCATGAAAGGGTATTGTATTTTGTCAAATGCTTTCTCAGCATCTAATAAAATGATCATGTGTTTTTTTTTCTTTGAGTTTGTTTGTATAGTGGATTACATTGATGGATTTCTGTATATTGAACCAATCTTGCATCCTTGTGATGAAACCTACTTGATCATGATGGGTGATTGTTTTGAGATGTTCTTGGATTCAGTTTGCAAGAATTTTATGGAGTATTTTTGCATGAATATTCATAAGTGAAATTGGTCTGAAGTTCTCTTTGTTTGTGGGGTCTTTGTGTGGTTTAGGTATAAGCATAATCCTGGCTTCATAAAAGGAATTGGGTAGTGCTGCATCTGTTTTTATTTTGTGGAATAGTTTGTACAGTATTGGTATGTGGTCTTCTATGAAGGTCTGATAGAATTCTGCACTAAACCCATCTGGTCCTGGGCTCCTTTTGGTTCAGAGATTTTAATAACTGCTTCTATTTCTTTAGGAGTTACGGGAATGTTTAGATGATTTATCTGATCCTGATTTAACTTTGCTACCTGGTCTTTGTCTAGAAAGGTGTCCATTTCCTCAAGATTTTCCAATTTTGTTGAACATAGGCTTTTGTAGTAGGATCTGGTGATTTTTTTAAATTTACTCAGATCCTGTTGTTATGTCTCTCTTTTCATTTCTCATTTTGTTAATTTGGATATTCTCTCTGTGCCCTCTGGTTAGGCTGTTTAAGGGCTTATCTATCATGTTAGTTTTCTTAAAGAACCAGCTCCTGGGTTTGTTGATTCGTTGTATAGTTCTTTTTGTTCTAATTGGTTGATTTCAGCCCTGAATTTAATTATATCCTGGATTCTACTCATCTTGGGTATATTTGCTTCTTTTTGTTCTAGATCTTGTACATGTGCTGTCAAGCTGCTAATGTATGCCGTCACCTGTTTCTATTTGGAGGCACTCAGAGCTATGAGTTTTCCTCTCACCACTGCTATCATTGTGTCCCATAAGGTTGGGTATGTTGTGCCTTCATTTTCATTGAATTCTTTTTTTTTTAAATTTTATCCATCATCTTGTCTTTATTTTATGAGTAATTCTTTTTTTTATTATTTTTTTATTAACTTGAGTATTTCTTATATACATTTCAAGTGTTATTCCCTTTCCTGGTTTCCGGGCAAACATCCCCCTCCCCCCTCCCCTTCCTTATGGGTGTTCCCCTCCCAACCCTCCCCCCATTGCCGCCTTCCCCCCATAGTCTAGTTCACTGGGGGTTCAGTCTTAGCAGGACCCAGGGCTTCCCCTTCCACTGGTGCTCTTACTAGGATATTCATTGCTACCTATGGGGTCAGAGTCCAGGGTCAGTCCATGTATAGTATTTAGGTAGTGGCTTAGTCCCTGGAAGCTCTGGTTGCTTGACATTGTTGTACTTTTGGGGTCTCGAGCCCCTTCAAGGTCTTCCAGTTCTTTCTCTGATTCCTTCAACGGGGGACCTGTTCTCAGTTCAGTGGTTTGCTGCTGGCATTCGCCTCTGTATTTGCTGTATTCTGGCTGTGTCTCTCAGGAGCGATCTACATCCGGCTCCTGTCGGTCTGCACTTCTTTGCTTCATCCATCTTGTCCAATTGGGTGGCTGTATATGTGTGGGCCACCTGTGGGGCAGGCTCTGAATGGGTGTTCCTTCAGTCTCTGTTTTAATCTTTGCCTCTCCCTTCCCAGCCAAGGGTATTCTTTTTCCTCATTTAAAGAAGGAGTGAAGCACACACATTTTGATCATCCGTCTTGAGTTTCGTTTGTTCTAGGGATCTAGGGTAATTCAAGCATTTGGGCTAATAGCCACTTATCAATGAGTGCATACCATGTATGTCTTTCTGTGATTGGGTTAGCTCACTCAGGATGATGTTTTCCAGTTCCAACCATTTGCCTACGAATTTCATAAAGCCGTTGTTTTTGATAGCTGAGTAATATTCCATTGTGTAGATGTACCACATTTTCTGTATCCATTCCTCTGTTGAAGGGCATCTGCGATGAACATAGTGGAGCACGTGTCTCTTTTATATGTTGAGACATCTTTTGGGTATATGCCCAAGAGAGGTATAGCTGGATCCTCAGGCAGTTCAATGTCCAATTTTCTGAGGATCCTCCAGACTGATTTCCAGAATGGTTGTACCAGTTTGCAACCCCACCAACAATGGAGGAGTGTTCCTCTTTCTCCACATCCTCGCCAGCATCTGCTGTCACCTGAGTTTTTGATCTTAGCCATTCTCACTGGTGTGAGGTGAAATCTCAGGGTTGTTTTGATTTGCATTTCCCTTATGACTAAAGATGTTGAACATTTCTTTAGGTGTTTCTCAGCCATTCGGCATTCCTCAGCTGTGAATTCTTTGTTTAGCTCTGAACCCCATTTTTTAATAGGGTTATTTGTTTCCCTGCGGTCTAACTTCTTGAGTTCTTTGTATATTTTGGATATAAGGCCTCTATCTGTTGTAGGATTGGTAAAGATCTTTTCCCAATCTGTTGGTTGCCGTTTTGTCCTAACCACAGTGTCCTTTGCCTTACAAAAGCTTTGCAGTTTTATGAGATCCCATTTGTCGATTCTTGATCTTAGAGCATAAGCCATTGGTGTTTTGTTCAGGAAATTTTTTCCAGTGCCCATGTGTTCCAGATGCTTCCCTAGTTTTTCTTCTATTAGTTTGAGTGTGTCTGGTTTGATGTGGAGGTCCTTGATCCACTTGGACTTAAGCTTTGTACAGGGTCATTTTCATTGAATTCTAAAGTCTTTAATTATTTTGTTTATTTCTCCCTGAACAATTTGTCATTGAGTAGAGTGTTGTTCCACTTCCATGTATATGTGGGCTTTCTGTCATTATTGTTATTACTGAAGACCAGCCTTGGTCCATGGTGATCTGATAGGATGCATGGGATTATTTCCATTTTCATGTATCTCTTGAGGCCTGTTTTGTGAGTGATTATACGGTCAATTTTGGAGAAGGTAGCATGAGGCATTGAAACAAAGGTATATTCTTTTGCTTTAGGATGAAAGATGAAATGTTCTATAAATATATGTTAAATCGATTTGCTTCATAACTTCTATTAGTTTCTCTATGTCTCTGTTTAATTTGTTTCCATGATCTGTCCATTGATGAGAGTGGGGTGTTCAAATCTCCTACTATTATTGTGTGAGGTACAATGTGTGCTTTGAGCTTTAGTAAGGTTTCTTTTATGAAAGTAGGTGCCCTTGCATTTGGAGCGTAGATATTCAGGATTGAAAATTCATCTTGATGGGTTTTTCCTTTGATAAATATTAAATGTCCTTCCTTAACTTTTTAAATAAATTTTGGTTGAAATTCAATTTTATTGAGTATTTGAATGGCTACTCCAGCTTGCTTCATTGGACCATTTGCTTGGAAAGTAGTTTTCCAGCATTTTATTCTGAGGTAGTGTCTGTCTTTGTCCTGAGATGTGATTCCTGTATGCAGCAAAATGCTAAATCCTCTTCATGTATCCAATCTGTTAGGCTAGATCATTTTATTGGAGAGTTGAGTCCATTGATGTTAAGAGATATTAAAGAATAGTGATTGTTGTTTCTTGTTATTTTTGTTGTTAGACGTGGAATTATGTTTGTAGTGTCTTTTCTTTTGGTTTTCTTGCAAAGAGATTATTTTCTTGCTTTTTCTAGGGTATAATTTCTCTACTTGGGTTGGAGTTTTCCATCTCTTATCCTTTTTAGGGCTGGATTTGTAAAAAGATGTGTAAATTTGGTTTTGTCACAGAATATCACACTTTCTCTATCTATGTTAATTGAGAAGTTTTGCTGGCTATAGGAGCCAGGACTGGCACTTGTGTTCTCTGAGGGTCCGTATGACATCTGCCTAGGATGTTCTGGCTTTTATAATCTCTGGTGAGAATTCTGGAGTAATTCTAATATGTCTGCCTTTATCTGTTACTTGACTGTTTTCCTTTTTTATTTTTAATTTTTTTGTTTTGTGTATTTTGGTGTTTTGACTATTACGTGATCTGAGGAATCTGTCTTCTTGTCCAATCTATTTGGAGTTCTGTAATCTTCTTGTATGTCTATGGTTAACTCTTTCTTTAGGTTAGGGAAGTTTTCTTCTATAATTTTGTTGAAGATATTTACTGGCTCTTTAAGTTGGGAGGCTTCACTATCTTCTATACCTATTTTTCTTTTCATCTTTATTAACTTGGATATTTCTTATTTACATTTGGATTGTTACTCCCTTTCCCGGTTTCCATGCCAACATCCCCTTAACCCCTCCCCCTCACCTATTCTATGGGTGTTCCCCTCTCCATCCTCCCCTCATTACCGCCCTCCGCCCAACAATCACATTCACTGGGGGTTCAGTCTTAGCAGGACCCAGGGCTTCCCCTTCCACTGCTGCTCTTACTACGATATTCATTGCTACCTATGAGGTTGGAGCCCAGGGTCAGTCCATGTATAGTCTTTGGGTAGTGGCTTAGTCCCTGGAAGCTCTGGTTGGTGGGCATTATTGTTCATATGGGGTTTCAAGCCCCTTCAAGCTCTTTCAGTCCTTTCTCTGATTCCTTCAAAGGGGCTCCCGCTCTCAGTTCAGTGGTTTAATGATGGCATTCACCTATGTATTTGTTGTATTCTGGATGTGTCTCTCAGGACATATTTATGTCCAGTTCCTGTCTGCCTGCACTTATTTCCTTCATCCATCTTATCTAGTTTGGTGGCCCTATATCTGTGGGCCACATGTGGGGCAGGCTCTGAATGGGTTTTCCCTCTGCCTCTGTTCTAAAGTTTGCCTCCCTATTCCCTCCCAAGGGTATTCTTGTTCCCCTTTTAAAGAAGGAGTGAATCATTCGCAGTTTGGTCATCCTTCTTGAGTTTCATGTGTTCTATGCATCAAGGGTAATTCGAGCATTTGGGCTTATATCCACTTATCAGTGAGTGCATAGAATGTGTGTTTTATTGTGATTGGGTTCCTTCACTCAGGATGATATTTTTCAGTTCCATCCACTTGCATATGAATTTCCTAAAGTCATTGTTTTCGATAGCTGAGTCATACTCCATTGTGTAGATGTACCACATCTCCATTTAGTTTAATATTAGTGACTGGTTTGCTGTATATGGCTCTTACTATGTTTACGTATGGGCCTTGAATTCCTATTCTTTCCAGGACTTTTATCATGAAGGAGTGTTGAATGTTGTCAAATGGTTTCTCAGCATCTAATAAAATGATCATGTGGTTTTGTTTTTTCAGTTTGTTTATATAATGGATCACGTTGATGGTTTTCCGTATATTAAACCATCCCTGCATGCCTGGGATGAAGCCTACTTGATCATGGTGGATGATTGTTTCGATGTACTCTTGCCAGAATTTTATTGAGTATTTTCGCATCGATATTCATAAGGGAAATTGGTCTGAAGTTCTCTTTCTTGGTTGAATCTTTGTGTGGTTTAGGTATAAGAGTAATTGTGGCTTCATAGAGGGAATTTGGTAGCACTCCATCTGTTTCAATTTTGTGGAATAGTTGGATAGTATTGGAATGAGGTCTTCTATGAAGTTCTGATAGAATTCTGCACTGAACCCATCTGGTCCTGGGCTCTTTTTGGTTGGAAGACCTTTAATGAATGCTTCTATTTCGTTAGGAATTATGGGGTTGTTTAAATGGTTTATCTGTACCTGATTTAACTTCGGTACCCGGTATCTGTCTAGGAAATTGTCCATTTCCTGCAGATTTTCAAGTTTTGTTGAATATAGGCTTTTGTAGTAGGATCTGATGATTTTTGGAGTTTCCTCTGATTCTGTAGTTATGTCTCCATTTTCATTTCTGATTTTGTTAATTTGGACACACTCTCTGTGTCCTAACGTTATTCTGGCTAATGGCTTATCTATCTTGTTGATTTTCTCAAAGAACCAACTTTCGGTTCGGATGATTCTTTCTATGGTCCTTTTTGTTTCTACTTGGTTGATTTCAGCTCTGAGTTTGATTATTTCCTGTCTTCTACTCCTCCTGGGTGCATTTGTTTCTTTTTGTTCTACAACTATTAGGTTGCTGTCAAGGTTCTGCAGGCACTCAGAGCTATGAGTTTTCCTCTTAGCACAGCTTTCATTGTGTCCCATAAGTTTGGGTATGTTGTACCTTCATTTTCATTAAATTCTAAGAGGTCTTTAATTTCTTCATTTATTTCTTCCTTCACAAGGTTATCATTGAGTAGAGCATTGTTCAACTTTCATGCATATGTGGGCATTCTTCCCTTATTGTTATTGAAGACCAGGTTTAGCCGATGGTGGTCTGATAGGACGCATGGGATTATTTCTATCTTTCTGTATCTATTGAGGCCTGTTTTATGACCAATTATATGGTCAATTTTGTAGAAAGTATCATGAGGTGGTGAGAAGAAGGTATAGCCTTTTGTTTTAGGATAGAATATTCTATAAATACCTGTTAAGTCCGTTTGGTTCATGACTTCTCTTAGTCTGTATATGTCTCTGTCTAATTTCTGTTTCCATAATCTGTCCATTGATGAGAGTGGGGCATTGAAATCTCCTACTATTATTGTGTGAGGTTTAATCGGTGCTTTGACCTTTAGTAAGGTTTGTTTCTTTTATGTATGTAGGTGCCCTTGTATTTGGAGCATAGATATTTAGGATTGACAGTTCGTCTTTGTGGATATTTCCTTTGATGAATATGAAGTGTCCTTCCTTATCTTTTTTGATGACTTTTGGTTGAAAATCAATTTTAATCGATATTCGAATGTCTACTCCAGCTTGCTTCTTCAGACCATTTTCTTGGAAAGTTATTTTCCAGCCTTTCAATCTGAGGTAGTGTCTGTCTTTGTCTCTGAGGTGTGTTTCCTGTAGGCAGCAGAATGCAAGGTACTCATTGCATATCCAGTTTGTTAACCTATGTCTTTTTATTAGGAAATTGAGTTCTTTGATGCTGAGAGATATTAAGGAATAGTGATTATTGCTTCCTATTATATTCATATTTGGATGCGAGACTATGTTTGTGTGCCTTTCTTCTCTTTGTTTTGTTGCCAAGATGATTAGTTTCTTGATTTTTCTAGGGTGTAGCTATTTTCTTTATGTTTGGCTTTACCATTTATTATCCTTTGTAGGTCTGGATTTGTAGAAAGATATTGTGTAAATTTTGTTTTGTCATGGAATATCTTGGTTTCTCCATCTATGTTAACTGAGAGATTGGCTGGATACAGTAACCTCTGCTGGCATTTGTGTTCTCTTAGGGTCTGTTTGATATCTGTCCAGGATCTTCTGGCTTTCATAGTCTCTTGTGAGAAGTCTGGTGTGATTCTGATAGGTCTGCCTTTATATGTTACTTGACCTTTTTCCCTTACTGCTTTTCATATTCTTTCTTTGTTTTGTGCATTTGGTGTTTAGACTATTATGTGACGGGAGGAGTTTCTTTTCTGGTCCAATCTATTTGGAGTTCTGTAGGCTTCTTGTATGTTTTTGGGCATCTCTTTCTTTAGGTTATGGAAGTTTTCTTCTATGATTTTTTGAAGATATTTACTGGTCCTTTGAGCTGGGAGTCTTCACTCTCTTCTATACCTATTATCCTTAGGTTTGATCTTCTCATTGAGTCCTGGATTTCCTGTATGTTTTGGACCGGTAGCTTTTTTCCATTTTCCATTATCTTTGACTGTTGTGTCGATGATTTCTATGGAATCTTCTGCTCCTGAGACTCTCTCTTCTATCTCTTGTATTCTGTTGGTGATTCTTGTATCTTCGGCTCCTTGTCTCTTCCTTTGGATTTCTATATCCAGGGTTGTTTCCCTTTGTGCTTTCTTTATTGCTTCTATTTCCATTTTTAATTCCTTCACCTCTTTGATTGTATTTTCCTGGAATTCTTTCAGGGGTTTTTGTGATTCCTCTCTATAGGCTTCTACTTTTTTTTTCTTTCCGTGTTTCTCTAAGGGAGTTCTTCATGTCTTTCTTGAAGTCCTCCAGCATCATGATCAAATGTGATTTTAAATAAACATCTTGTTTTTCTGGTGCGTTTGGATATTCAGTGTTTGCTTTGATGGGAGAATTGGGCTCTGATAATGCCATGTGTTCATGGTTTCTGTTGCTTGGGTTCCTGCGCTTGCCTCTCACCATCAGGTTACATCTGGTGTTATATGTTCTGCTACTTCTGACAGTGGCTAGACCGTCCTATAGGCCTGTGTGTCAGGAGTGTGTAGATCTGTTTTCCTGTTTTCTTTCAGCCAGTTATGGGAACAGAGTGTTCTGCTTTCGGGCGTGTAGTCTTTCCTGTCTACTGGTCTTCAGCTGTTCCTGTTGGCATGTGTCCTGAGTCTACCATGCAGGTCACGTGGATCAGAAAAGTTGGTCTTACCTGTGGTCCCATGGCTGAAGTTGCTCCTAGGGGGCTGCTCTTGAGCTCTCCATGAGGGCAGCAACCAGTAGGGCCTGTGCTGCCTTTTCCTGGGGCCCCGTGCACCGGGGTCCTAAATGGCATTAGGTGTTTTCCTCTGGAGTCAAAAATGTGGTCAGAGTGTAGTCTCTTCTTGCCTGCCAGGTGTGTCTTCCCCTCTGAAGATTTAGCTCTCTCTCCCATGGGATTTGGGTGCAGGGAGCTGTTTGACTGGGTCCCTTCGGATCAGGGCAGTCTCTGGACCCCAGGGGACCTGCCACATGAGTGCCCCTGTCTTCCTGTTCCTGGAGGCCCTAGACAGTTTCCTCTTAAGCCAGGGATGTGGGCAGGGGTGGGCAGTATTGGTGGTCTCTCCCACTCTGCAGTCTCAGGAGTGCCAACCTGTTCGTGCAGTGAGCTCTTTCTCCCACGGGGTTTGTGAGCAGGGAGCTGTGGACCAGGATCAGCGAGTCTTCTATACGTATTATCCTTAGGTTTGATCTTCTCATTGTGTCCTTGATTCCATAGATATTTTGAACTAGAAGCTTTTTGCATTTTACATTATCTTTGACAGTTGTGTAGATGTTTTCTCTGGTATCCTCTCCCCCTAAAATTCTCTCTTCTATCTCTTGTATTATGTTGTGATGCTTGCATCTATGACTCCTGATCTCTTTCCTAGGTTTTCTATCTCAATGGTTGTCTCTCTTTGTGATTTGGTTATTGTTTCTAATTTCATTTTTAGATGCTGGATGGTTTTGTTCAATTCCTTCACCTATTGACTATGTTTTCCTATAATTCTTTAAGGGATTTCTGTGTTTCCTCTTTAACACCTACTTGTTTACCTGAGTTATCCTGTATTTCTTTAAGGAAGTTACTTATGTTCTTCTAAAAGTCCTCTATCATCATCATAAGATGTGATTTTAAATCCACATCTTTCTTTTCCAGTGTGTTTGGATATCCAGTATTGGCTTTGGTGGGAAAACTGGGCTCTGATGATGCTAAGTAGACTTGGTTTCTGCTGCTTAGGTTCCTGTGCTTGCCTCTAGCCATCAGGTTGTCTCTGGTGTTAACTGGTCTTGCTGTCTCTGACAGTGGCTTGACCCTCCTGTAGTTCTGTGTGTTAGCACTCCTGTAGACCTATTTTCTTTCAGCCAGATCTGGGAGCAGAGAATCATTCCTGGGTTTGTGTGACCTGAAGCCACCATGTGGTCTGCTTGGAGCAGATAAGTTGATCTTACTTCTGCTCTCAGGTGTGTAGATGCTCCTGGTGACTGGCTTTCAATTCTAGAGGAAGGCAGAAACCTGAAGGGTCCTGATCCTGACTGCTTCTAGGTCCCTGTGCCCAGAGATGGCACTAGATGGTTTTCTCTTGGGTCAGGAATGTGAGCAGATAGTTGTCTCCTTTGAGTTCTTAGGATTGTTTGCACTTCTGAGGGTCCTGTTCTCTCCCCCACAGAATTTGGGAGCAAGGAGCTGTAAGACCAGTTCAGTTCAATTCCATGAGCAGGCAGAAACCAGTAGGTTCCTGCCACTAACTGCTCCTATATTCCTGTATCCAGAGGCCACTAGGCAGGTTCGTCTTGGGCCAGGAATGTGAGCAGAAGTGGGCAGAAGTGGTGGTCTCCCCTGAGCTCTCAGGATTGTTTGCATTTCTGAGAGTTCAACTCTCTCCCTCCTCTTCTGTATTTCTTTAAGGGGTTATATATAACCTTTTTAATGTCCTTTATCATCATCATGAAATGCGATTTTAATTTAGAATATTGCTTTTGAGGTGTGTTGGAGTATCTAGGGCTTGCTATGGTGGGAGAACTGGGTTCTGATGATGCCAAGTGGCGTTGGTTTCTGTTGCTTATGTTCTTATGCTTGTGTCTCACCATCTTGTTATCTCTAATGTTAACTGGTCTTGCTTTCGATGACAGGATTTTGTTCCTCCTGTGAACCTATAAGCCTGTAGTCTTATGTGTGTCAGGACACCTAGGATAAAAACTCTCAATGAATAGAATTGTAGTGTAGAAGTTTGTGGCACAGGGTCAGCTCCAGGTGGTTGGGATGGCAGATTTAAACGTGAAGGATCATGTCTCTGCTCACGTCCCTGACTACTCTGTGGTTCATGGTTCCTCTGGGATCCAGGCAGGTCCTACTTTGGCCTGGTATTGGGGCAGTAGTGATGGTCTCAACTGTGATCATGAGATCTCATGTGATTCAGTACTCCTGGAAGACACCCTCTTTCCAGGAGTAATTGGGCTATGGATAGCTGTCCTCATAAGTATTCTTATCACACACACACACACACACACACACACACACACACACACACACACACTGGCAATCATGTTAAGTAATGGAAGGTGCTGTTAATCTGCTTTAGATATTTCACAGTAAATATTTATCAATGAAGACACTACAAATTAAATATATGTAGTTTTACTTCTCAATTTCATGGCAAGAATTCCAAAGGTGGGTTAATACAGAAAAACAAATAAATGAGAAAATGTATCATACAATGGCGTGAGTAAATGAAATCTTGGAAAGTTCGCAGAAAAACTACATATGTGCCCAAATGGGTATCAGGATAGTCTCTGAGAAACAGAAAATTCTCATACAAACTGATTTTATTAAAAAGTAAATAAATATACAAGTATATATGTGGGCCAGAGTTTTCATATGTGTAACTATTTCCTGCTTATTTATATTCTCCAGACATCTCTTCTACATTTACAACTTCCCAGATATCTGTGTACTGGTAGATCACAATGCAATCCCACAGCCATGGAGGACATGTAAGTCATAAGTATATTTTCTTCACCTGACAAATTGACTTATGTTCACTACTGCAGACGACATCATTCCAGCCCCATCCAATATCCTTATGATGATTTATTTCAACACATTTTTCATAGTCATTGTTGGGCTCATCTTCATGCCAGAATCTGAAAGGGAAGAAAGAGCATCAGGGTGTTTCCTACAATAATGCTTAAAAGGAGGAAGCAAGCTTGAGGATAAGGTTGAAATTTATGGAAATCAGATTCAAGAATGTACAAATCAAGTGTTCTCCATCACCTATATCTCATATTTTCCTGGTTAACAGGCTCACAGCACTCAGAGTTCTCTTAGCTTGTTACTCAACTGTTCTTCCAGCACACATCCCAGAGGATACAATTTCTTCATCCCTAGATCTTGGTAGTAGAGGACAATCAACACATAGTGATTACTCATGTGGTAAAAATGTCTCCTCTTATTTTCATATTTCAATTAACTTTCTTTTCATTTTATGGTGGAATTATTTTAGACACTGCGGAACTAGTTCAAATCTTAGTACAAGGGGAGAGTCAACCCACTATACTTATTTAGATGTTGAAAAGGACTCTCCTTACTCTCATGTTTTAATGGAGTTTTCCCATTATACAATGGAACTACTTTAAAGACTAAAGAAGTACTTCAAATCTTTAGATAATCTACTTATTTCTGTCATCAAGAACAAATAATCTAAAACTCTGGAGTCCTAGTTTTCTTCTCTGAAAATTGAAAACAAAAGCCTCATTATTGTTGCAGGTAATTTGATCACATTGTGAACCCCAGATTTATAAACTGGAAAAACCTGTTTCTATCTGTGGTATGGCTCAGCCTTTAATCCAGAGCTTTCAGTTTATATAAACAGGTTGTTGCAGTGTGGCTCAGTGCTAGCACACATCTTTAATCCAAGATCTTTCTGTTACCAATATTAAATAAGGTCAACCATAGGTCAAGAGGCAAAGGAAGCAACCAGTGACAGGAAGTGAACATAAGAAAGTACCATAGAGAGTGAGAGGAAGTCTGGAGGGTGAATTGAGAGAAGGCCAGAAAATAGAAAGGAGGGATGTTAAGTTTGTAGGGTATTTAAGACAATGTGGAGAAGAAAAGTTATTTTCCTTCTGTGGCATCAGCCGAGCAGTAAGGTAATTGCCTCCTCTACCACTGTGAGCTAGCAGGCTTTAATCCCAGCATCTGGCTCCTGAATCTTCATTGGTAAAAGCAAACATTTGGGATTTTGTTTTAAAACATAACACATTACATATTTCTCACATGAGATTTCATAACAGAATGTAGCAACATACTAAGATATTAAGGATATTTAAATCATTACATAAATATGAAACACTATATCAGATTGAGGAGCTTTGATTTATAAGAAATAATCAGTTATGAACTTGGCATCAATTTGTCTTATAAAGATGTAAGTGACAGCTGGAGATGTAGCTCAGATATTAATTATGCTTGCTGGTTTCTTTTTTTTTGGAAAATCTGAGAGTTCTCTTCCCAGCACTCACCTGCAAACTTTTTTTACAAGTCTTACAACTAGTAATCTCACCTCTAGAGGACCCAATACCTTATTATGGCCTCAAACAATACCCAAAATACAAACAGAGCAGACACTCAAAAAATATGTGTATATACATATGAATAAGAATAAATTTAATCCTAATTTTAAAGGTGTAGATGAGAGACTGAATGCAAAATAAAATGAATCTAGAGACTTTGTTGGATAATTCTCATCTACAACCTTCAAATTCAATTCCCTCATCTCTACCTGTACTATCTCAAAGGACTACTGTGATGAGTGCATGGGAGAGTAAAAGTTACTCCATCCCAGCAGTTACAACAGGAGGGGGATATTTTTGCTTCATAACTGACAGCTGGAACACCTAAAGGTTTCCTCATGCATACAGGACTCAAGATTCCCCTATGTAAGTCTAGACTCACGTGACACTCTCATTGTATGGTGTCTGATCAATCCATTGCCATTGATTCTGGCCTTGATCTGAAAGTCCTGTAAAATAACCCCAACGAGTGTCTAGGATCCCGTTGATGAAATCCTAAGAGGAAAGAAAGATATAGCTTTCAGAATAGACTAAGCACTACTTTTTCTGTCATAGAATTTTTTCTAAGATCTTTTAAAAGTATTTTAATGATACAAAACTATAGGGTTCAGTATTATACACATATGGAAATACACAATAATCAAATTCTACTTCAACTCTATCTAGGCCCTTAAATATTTTTTAATTTTAGATTAATATATAAAAATTTTACATTTTAGAGGTATACTGTGGTATTTTGACTAATTATTTCTGGTTAAACAGAGATGGGAAACAAAGGATCAAGGAATAGGAGATACCACCACCACCCCCCAGGAGTACATATCTCCCTCACATCTCACCAGTAAATGTCTTCTCTGGATGACCAGGACACAGTTGAAATCATCATTAATGTTTAACAACACTGGAAACAATCTCTGTATATGATCACCCTCATTACTCATCTGAGACTCACTCCCCTCCTTTTTTCACCAACACCGTTTTTTTTCATTGTTTTTCTTTTATTGGACATTTTTATTTACATTATAAATAATCTCCCCTTTCCAGTTTTCACCTCCAGAAATTCAATGTCCCATACCGCCTTCCCCCTGCTTCAGTGATGGTGTTCCCTCACCCACTCACCCACTCCCTCCACCTCCTGGCCCGATATTCCCCTACACTGGGGCATCAAGCCTTCACAGTACCAAGGGCTTCTATTCCCATTGATGCCCAACAAGCCATATTCTCTGCTATATACGTGGCAGAAGCCATATGTCCATCCCTGTGTACTCTTGGGATGCTGGTTTAGTCCCTGAGAGTCCAAGAGGGTCTGGTTGGTTGATATCATTGTTCTTTTTATGAGGTTGCAAACCCCTTCATCTCCTTCAGTCCTTTATCTAACTCCTCCATTAGGGACCCTGTTCTAAGTTCAATAGTTGGCTTTGAGCATCCACGTTTGTATTTGCTGTCAGACCTTGTCAGAAGACAGGTATATCAGGCTCCTGTCAGCATGCACTTCTTAGCATCTGCAATATTGTCTGGATTTGGTGTCTGTATTTGAGATGACTCTCAAGGTTGGGCAGTTTCTGGATGGCCTTTACGTCAGTCTCTACTCCATACTTTGTCTCTATAATTCCTCCTTTGAGTATTTTTCTTCTCCCTTCTAAGAAGGTCTGGAGTATCCATACTTTGGTCTTCCTCCTTCTTGAGCTTTATGTGGTCTGTGAATTGTACCTTGGGTATTCCAAGCTTTAGGGCTAATATCCACTTATCAGTGAGTGCATACCATGTGTATACTTTTGTGATTGGGTTACTCACTCAGGATTATATTTTCTAGTTCCATCCATTTGTCTAAGAATTTCATGAAGCAACCAGCACCACTTTTGACAGTTGTGCGAGAGAGAATTCTGCACATCTAAACATTCTTCATTCAAACCTCAGCTATTTTGTTTCTCATGGCTAATTGTGACCCTCAAGGTGTGATCCTGTTTCCCTGTTCCCTTCTCTGTTAGGCAGTTAATTCTACAGGAAGAATTAAAATGCAGAAACCACAAAATGGTCCTTCAAGCAGAAGCATTTTGCCCTTACCTCCAGCTTTGTGTATTGCATTTTGGATTCCATGGATTTTTGGAAGTGGTTTAGTTCCACTTAAGAGAGACAAAGGTGTAGAAGGCAAAGGCTGAAGCAATCATTCCTGCCTATCTGCTGTAAAGCCTTCTCTCACAGCACCAACATGGCATCAACAAAACCCTATCATAGTAGAAACAGACAGACAACATGCCAGGCCCAGGTCCCAGTCTCTTCCAGAGTGTACCTGCTCTTCCTGGCTGTGGATCACCAACAGATGAGCACCCATGTGGGAGCATTTCTCCTTACTCTCATTCCAATTTGCCACGAAGTCAGTTGTAAAGTAGCAGTGGGAGCCAAATGGCTTCCAATCCTTTGGACAACAGCTCCAGACTTTACCTTTGTAGGAAGAAGGAAATGTATGTGCAATGTAATAAAGTCATTTAAAAGCTGTTTGTGTGCAGAAACCACATGGAAGCTGGGACTCCAAGGTTCTCCCAGATAGAGCAGGAGCACATTACCCTTCAGGTACCAAGAAACCCAAGTCCTGTGGCCTTAATGTCAAGGCACATTTGTACTTCTGGAGTACTATCAGGAAAACCAGTGAACAGTGTATAAAAGACATCCAAACTCTCAGGACATAACACACAATAATTGGGGTTTCCAATGAATAAAAGTAAAAGATATATATATATATGTATATATATATATATATGTGTGTGTGTGTGTGTGTGTGTGTGTGTGTGTGTAACACAGATCATGACAGCAATATTCTGACAGGAGACATATAATTAATGATAAAGAAAATAATTCATTAAATGGATATAGATCTCTCCTGAGAGACACAGCCAGAATACAGCAAATACATAAGTGAATGCCATCATTAAACCACTGAACTGAGAACGGGACCCCCGTTGAAGGAATCTTAGAAAGGACTGAAAGAGCTTGAAGAGGCTTGAGACCCCAATAACAATGCCAACCAACCAGAGCTGCCAGGGACTAAGCCACTACCCAAAGATTATACATGGACTGACCCTGGGCTCCAACCTCATAGGTAGCAATGAATAGCCTAGTAAGAGCACCAGTCAAAGGGGAAGCCCTTGGTCCTGCCAAGACTGAACCCCCAGTGACCCTGATTGTTGGGGGGAGGGCAGTAATGGGGGGAGGATGGGGAAGGGAACATCCATAGAGAAGGTGAGAGGGAGGATTGGGGGATGTTGGCCCGGAAATCTGGAAGGAGAATAACAATCGAAATGTAAATAAGAAATAATCAAATTAATAAAGATAGAAAAAATGTTGCAAATAGGTCTACTCCTGGAGCTGACCCTGTACCAGAGCTCTTGGTACCCAAATTCTGACAGGAGAGAGCTGGTCTCCCAGGAGATATGACACACATGCTTATAGGAGGGTCAAGCCATTATCACAAACTGCAAGACAAGCTAACTGCAGAGATAACCAGATAGTGAGAAGGAAGTACAAGAACGTAATGAACAGAAACCAACGCTACTTGGCATTATCAGAACCCAGTTCTCTCACCCTAGCAAGTCCTGGATACCCAACACACCGGAAAAGCAAGATTCTGGTTTAAAATCACCTCTTGATGATGTTAGAGGACTTTAAGAAGAACATAAATAAATCCCTTAAAGAAATACAGGATAACACAACCAAACAGGTGAAGAAATTGAACAAAGCCATCCAGGATCTAAAAATGGAAATAGAAACAATAAAGAAATCAAAAAATAAGGCAACTATGGAGATGAAAAGCTTATGAAAGAGAACAGGAGTCATAGAACAAAGCATCACCAACAGAATACAAGAGGTGGAAGAAAGAACCTCAGGGGCACAAGATACCATAAAAAACATTGACACAACAAAATAAAAAACACAAAAAGCTCCTAACACAAATCTTCCAGAAAATCCAGAAGCCAATGAGATTGAGCCTAAGGATAGTAGATATAGAAGAGAGTAAAGATTCCCAACTTAAAGCGTCAGTAAATATCTTCAGCAAAATTATAGTAGAAAACTTCCCTAACCTAAAGAAAGAAATGCCCATAAACAGACAAGAAGTTTACAGAACTCCAAATAGATTCGACCAGAAAAGAAATTCGTCCCATCACATAATAGTCAAAAGACCAAATGTACTGTAGTGGCTATTCCTGGTTGTCAACTTGACTATATCTGAAATGAACTTCAATCCAGACTTGGAAGACTCACCTTTGATCCTAATCTTGAGGCTGGGAGATACAAGTTTCTAACCTGGATCTTGGTACAGAGATCTTGAGGCTATGAATCCCAGGAGCTTAAGGCAAGAAGATCTCTGACTTCAAGGTCATCTGGGACAAAGAAAGTCCCAGATCCAGGAATGGTGGTACATACCTTTAATCTGGGACATACCTTCTGCTGGAGATTTACATAAGGACTTTGGAAGAAGTAAAAGGCTATCTTTTTTGTTTTTTTTTTTTTTGCCTGCCTGTCTTGTGGCACTGAGCCACTATGAGATGCTTGGAGTTTCATTCACAGCAACTGCTGAGTTGGACTATAGTCTGTAACTCATCAACATATTCTCTTACTGTATATAGACTACCCATAAGTTCTGTGACTCTAGAAAACCCTGACTAAGACATGCACTAAACAAAGAAAGATATTAAAAGCAGTAAGGAGCCTTGCACACAAAACCTGGTGTGCAATGAGTGCTCTCCCTCCAAAGCCCACAGTCTACATGTGGGACCCTATTTTCTATCCATTGACTGTCCAAGGAGAGAAAAGCTGAGAATGCATGGGGCACAAGAGCTGCAGTGAGGCTTTGGAAAAGGCCCTTCAGGTCTCCATCTGCACCCAGAGCTGGGCTTCCCCACAGCTCTAGGAACCTGCAAGCAGAGAGCTGGTCTGCCAACAGTGCTCTTAATCCTAAGCCCCTAACTCACAAGTGGGATTCCCGCATTCTTTTCATTAACAATCCAAAGAGAGATTGGCCAGAAGTATACAAGACTCCAGAGCCTCAGGTTGGGCTAGGACAGGACCCAGTCTCCATCTGCTCCCAGAGCTGGGGTTGTCCAACAGCTATAAGACCCAAAATGTGCCCTGAGAAAGTTGGTCTCCCAGGAGCCCCCTCAATCCTAAAATAACAAGTTCACAGGCTCGAAGGATCATAGGATCACAGGCTCACAGGCTAACAGGCTCACAGGCTCAAAGGCTCTCAGGCTCATAAGCTCATGTGCTCACAGGAAGGACAAGCTGCAGTAAGAGACAGCAAGGACAACTAACAGAGATGACCATATGGCAAGAAGCGAGGACAAGAACCTAACCAAAAGAAACCAAGGCTATATGGCATCATCAGAATACAGTTCTCCCACCACAACAAATTCCGAAAATCCAACACATCAGCAAAACAAAATTTGTATTTAAAATCGTATCTCATGATGTTGTTAGAGGACTTTAAGAAGGAGGTAAATAAATCCCTTAAAGAAATACAGAAGAACACAGGTAAGCGAGGAGACATCCTTAAAGAGGAAACACACACACACACCAAAAAAAAAATCCCTTAAAGAATCACAGGAAAACCAAACCAAACAAGTGAAGGAAGTGAACAAAATCACTGAGGATCTAAAAAGTGAAATAGAAAAAATAAAGAAATCACAAAGGAGACAACCTTGGAGATGGAAAACCTAGGAAAGACATCAGGAGACATAGATTACCCAACAGAATACAAAAGATAGGAGAGAGAATCTCAGGGGCATAAGATACCATAGAAAGCATTGATAAAATAGTCAAAGAAAATGTAAAAAGTAAAAATCTCCTAACCCAAAACATCCAAGAATTACAGGACACAACGAGAAGACCAAATCTATGGAATTAGGTATAGAAGAAAATGAAGATTCCCAACTTAAAGGACCAGTAATTATCTTAAACAAAATTATAGAAGAAAACTTCTTTAACCTAAAGAAAGAGATACGCATTGACATACAAGAGGTCTACAGAACTCCAAACAGATTAGAGGAGAAACGAAATTCCTTCTGTCACATAATAATCAAAACATGAAATTTACAATAAAAAGACAGAATACTAAAAGGAATAAAAGAAAAAGGTCAAGTAACATGTAACAGAATTACACAGACTTCTCAACAGAGACTATGAAAGCTAGAAAATCCTGGATAGATGTCATACAGACCCTAAGAACAAAAATGTCAGCCCAGGCTACTATATCCAGCAAAGCTTGCCATTGACATAGATGGAAAAACCAAGATATTGCAAGATGAAAGCTAATTTACACAGTACCTTTCCACAAATCCAGCCCTACAAAGGATAATATATGGAAAACTCCAACACAAGGAGGGAAACTACACCACAGAAAAATAAAGAGAGTAATCTCGCAATAAACGCAAAAGAAGAGAGACACAGCAGTCCAGACACCGCACCAACCTGAAGGGAATGGGTCAACAGTTCTCTGCACACAAATCCCGTGGGAAGGAGAGCTAAACCTTCAGAGGGGCAGACATGCCTGGGGAGCCAGAAGAGACTACACTCTGCCCACATTTCTGAATCCACAGGAAAACACCTAAAGCCACCTTGGACCCCAGTGCATGTGGGCTCCAGGAAAGGACCTCCTGGTTGCTGCCCTCACCGAGAACTCAAAAGCAGCCCACCATGATCAATTTGAGCAGTGGGACCACAGGTAAAGCCAACTTTTCTGTTCCAAGCTACCTGCCTGGTAGACTCAGACACAGGCCCACAGGAAGAGCTGAAGACCAGTAGAAAGGAAAGAATACATGCTCGAAAGCAGAACACTCTGTTCACATAACTGGCTGAAAGAAAACAGGAAAACAGATCTACAGCACTCCTGACACACAGGCATATAGGACGGTCTAGCCACTGTCAGAAATAGCAGAACAAAGTAACACCAGAAACACCTTGATGGAGAGAAGCAAGCACAGAAACCCAAGCAACAGAAACCAAGACTACATGGCATCATCGGAGTTCAATTCTCCCACCAAAGCAAACACTGAATATCCAAATACACCAGAAAAGCAAGATCTAGATTTAAAATCACATTTGATCATGATGCTGGAGGACTTCAAGAAAGGCATGAAGAACTCCCTTAGAGAAACACTGGAAAACATAAATAAACAGGTAGAAGCCTACAGAGAGGAATCAGAAAAATCCCTGAAAGAATTCCAGGAAAACACACTCAAACAGGTGAAGGAATTAAAAAGGGAAATAGAAGCAATAAAGAAAGGACACAGGGAAACAACCCTGGATATAGAAAACCAAAGTAAGAGACAAGGAGCCGCAGATAAAAGCATCACCAACAGAATACAAGAGATAGAAGAGAGAATCTCAGGAGCAGAAGATTCCATAGAAGTCATAGACACAGCAGTCAAAGATAATGTAAAACGGAAAAAGCTACTGATCCAAAGCATACAGGAAATCCAGGACTCAATGAGAAGATCAAACCTAAGAATAATAGGTATAGAAGAGAATGAAGACTCCCAGCTCAAAGGACCAGTAAATATCTTCAACAAAATCATAGAAGAAAACTTCCCTAACCTAAAGAAAGGGATCCCCATAAACATACAAGAAGCCTACAGAACTCCAAATAGATTGGACCAGAAAAGAAAATCCTCCTGTCACATAATAGTCAAAATACCAAAGGCACAAAACAAAGAAAGAATATTAAAAGCAGTAAAGGAAAAAGGTCAAGTAACATATAAAGGCAGACGTATCAGAATCACACCAGACTTCTTACCGTGGACAATGAAAGTGAGAAGATCCTGGACAGATATCATACAGACCCTAAGAGAACACAAATGCCAGGCAAGGTTACTGTATCCTGCAAAACTCTCAATTAACATAGATGGAAAAAGCAAGATGTTCCATGACAAAACCAAATTTACACAATATCTTTCTACAAATCCAGTGTGACAAAGGATAATAAATGGTAAAGCCCAACATAAGGAGGCAAGCTACACCATAGAAAAAGCAACAAACTAATCATCTTGGCAACAAAACAAAGAGAAGAAAAGCACAAAAACATGATCTCACATCCAAATATGAATATACAGGAAGCAACAATCACTATTCCTTAATATCTTTCAACATCAATGGTCTCAATGCCCCAATTAAACAAAAATAGATGAACAAACTGGATACACAATGAGGACCCAATATTTTACCTCAGAGATAAAGACAGACACTACCTCAGAGTGAAAGGCTGAAAAACAATTTTCCAAGAAAATGGTCTGAAGAAGCAAGCTGGAGTAGCCATTCTAATATTGAATAAAATCGATTTTCAAACAAAAGTAACCAAAAAAGATAAGGAAGGACACTTCATATTCAATCCACTAAGATGAACTCTCAATCCTAAATATCTATGCTCCAAATACAAGAGCACCTACATGCAAAAAATAAACCTTACTGAAGCTCAAAGCACACATTGCACCTCAAACAATAATAGTAGGTGATTTCAACACCCCACTCTCATCAATGGACTGACCATGGAAACAGAAATTAAACAGAGACGTAGACAGACTAAGAGAAGTCATGAACCAAATGGACTTAAGAGTTATTTATAGAACATTGTATCCTAAAACAAAAGGATATACCTTCTTCTCACCACGTCATGGTACTTTCTTCAAAATTGACCATGTAATTGGTCATAAAACAGGCCTCATCAGATACAGAAAGATAGAAATAATACCATGTGTCCTATCAGACCACAACCGGTTAAAGCTGGTCTTCAATAACAATAAAGGAAGAAAGCCCACATATACGTGAAAGTTGAACAATACTCAACTCAATGATAACCTGGTCAAGGAAGAAATAAAGAAATTAAAGACTTCTTAGAATTTAATGTAAATGAAGGTACAACATACCCAAACATATGGGACACAATGTAAGCTGTGGTAATAGGAAATCTCATAGATCTGAGTGCCTGCAGAAAGAAACAGGAGAGAGCATATATCAGCAGCTTGACAGCACACCTACAAGCTCTAGAACAAAAGGAAGCAAATACACCCAGGAGTAGTAGAAGGCAGGAAATAATCAAACTCAGAGCTGAAATCAACCAAGTAGAAACAAAAAGAACCATACGAAGAATCAAAAAACCAAAAGGTGGTTCTTTGAGAAAATCAACAAGATAGATAAACCCTTAGCCAGACTAACGAGAGGACACAGAGACTGCATCTACATTAACAAAATCAGAAATGAAAAGGGAGACATAACTACAGAATCAGAGGAAATTTAAAAAAATCATAAGATCCTACTACAAAAGGCTATACTCAACAAAACTTGAAAATCTGCAGGAAATGGACAATTTCCTAGACAAATACTAGGTACCGAAGTTAAATCAGGAACAGATAAACCATTTAAACCACCCCATAACTCCTAAGAAAATAGAACTGGTCATTAAAGGTCTCCCAACCAAAAAGAGCCCAGATCCAGACAGGTTCAGTGCAGAATTATGTCAGACCTTCATAGAAGACCTCATACCAATACTATCCAAACTATTCCACAAAATTGGAACAGATGGGCAGCAGCTCTCTGCTCCCAGACCCAGTGAGAGAGAGACCCAACCGCCTGGTCAGGTGGGCACTCCTGAGGCTGCAGAGCAGAAGAGACCACCAACACTGCTCACCCCTGCCCACATCCCTGGCCCAAGAGGAAACTGTATAAGGCCTCTGGGCTCCCGTGGGAGAAGGCCCAGGAGCGGCAGGACCCCTGCCAGAGACAGCGCCGGACCCTGAAGGAAACAGACCAGATAAACAGTTCTCTGCACCCAAATCCCGTGGGAGGGAGAGCTAAACCTTCAGAGAGGCAGACAAGCCTGGGAAACCAGAAGAGACTGCTCCCTGCACACACATCTCGGACGCCAGAGGAAAAAGCCAAAGACCATCTGGAACCCTGGTGCACTGAAGCTCCCGGAAGGGGCGGCACAGGTCTTCCTGGTTGCTGCCACTGCAGAGAGCCCCTGGGCAGCACCCCACGAGCGAACCTGAGCCTCGGGACCACAGGTAAGAGCAAATTTTCTGCTGCAAGAAAGCTGCCTGGTGAACTCAAGACACAGGCCCACAGGAACAGCTGAAGACCTGTAGAGAGGAAAAACTACACGCCCGAAAGAAGAACACTCTGTCCCCAGAACTGACTGAAAGAGAGGAAAACAGGTCTACAGCACTCCTGACACACAGGCTTATAGGACAGTCTAGCCACTGTCAGAAATAGCAGAACAAAGTAACACTAGAGATAATCTGATGGCGAGAGGCAAGCGCAGGAACCCAAGCAACAGAAACCAAGACTACATGCCATCATCGGAGCCCAATTCTCCCACCAAAACAAACATGGAATATCCAAACACACCAGATAAGCAAGATCTAGTTTCAAAATCATATTTGATCATGATGCTGGAGGACTTCAAGAAAGACATGAACACACTTAGGGAAACACAGGAAAACATTAATAAACAAGTAGAAGCCTACAGAGAGGAATCGCAAAAATCCCTGAAAGAATTCCAGGAAAACACAATCAAAGAGTTGAAGGAATTAAAAATGGAAAAGGAAGCAATCAAGAAAGAACACATGGAAACAACCCTGGATATAGAAAACCAAAAGGAGAGACAAGGAGCTGTAGATACAAGCTTCACCAACAGAATACAAGAGATTGAAGAGAGAATCTCAGGAGCAGAAGATTCCATAGAAATCATTGACTCAACTGTCAAAGATAATGTAAAGCGCAAAAAGCTACTGGTCCAAAACATACAGGAAATCCAGGACTCAATGAGAAGATCAAACCTAAGGATAATAGGTATAGAAGAGAGTGAAGACTCCCAGCTCAAAGGACCAGTAAATATCTTCAACAAAATCATAGAAGAAAACTTCCCTAACCTAAAAAAAGAGATACCCATAGACACACAAGAAGCCTACAGAACTCCAAATAGATTGGACCAGAAAAGAAACACCTCCCGTCACATAATTGTCAAAACACCAAACGCACAAAATAAAGAAAGAACATTAAAAGCAGTAAGGGAAAAAGGTCAAGTAACATATAAAGGGAGACCTATCAGAATCACACCAGACTTCTCGCCAGAAACTATGAAGGCCAGAAGATCCTGGACTGATGTCATACAGACCCTAAGAGAACACAAATGCCAGCCCAGGTTACTGTATCCTGCAAAACTCTCAATTAACATTGATGGAGAGACCAAGATATTCCATGACAAAACCAAATTTACACAATATGTTTCTACAAATCCAGCACTACAAAGGATAATAAATGGTAAAGCCCAACATAAGGAGGCAAGCTATACCCTAGAAGAAGCAAGAAACTAATCGTCTTGGCAACAAAACAAAGAGAATGAAAGCACACAAACATAACCTCACATCCAAATATGAATATAACGGGAAGCAATAATCACTATTCCTTAATATCTCTCAATATCAATGGCCTCAACTCCCCAATAAAAAGACATAGATTAACAAACTGGATATGCAACGAGGACCCTGCATTCTGCTGCCTACAGGAAACACACCTCAGAGACAAAGACAGACACTACCTCAGAGTGAAAGGCTGGAAAACAACTTTCCAAGCAAATGGTCAGAAGAAGCAAGCTGGAGTAGCCATTCTAATATCAAATAAAATCAATTTTCAATTAAAAGTCATCAAAAAAGATAAGGAAGGACACTTCATATTCATCAAAGGAAAAATCAACCAAGATGAACTCTCAATCCTAAATATCTATGCCCCAAATACAAGGGCACCTACATACGTAAAAGAAACCTTACTAAAGCTCAAAACACACATTGCACCTCACACAATAATAGTGGGAGATTTCAACATCCCACTCTCATCAATGGACAGATCATGGAAACAGAAATTAAACAGTGATGTCGACAGACTAAGAGAAGTCATGAGCCAAATGGACTTAACGGATATTTATAGAACATTCTATCCTAAAGCAAAAGGATATACCTTCTTCTCAGCTCCTCATGGTACTTTCTCCAAAATTGACCATATAATTGGTCAAAAAACGGGCCTCAACAGGTACAGAAAGATAGAAATAATCCCATGCGTGCTATCGGACCACCACGGCCTAAAACTGGTCTTCAATAACAATAAGGGAAGAATGCCCACATATACGTGGAAATTGAACAATGCTCTACTCAATGATAACCTGGTCAAGGAAGAAATAAAGAAAGAAATTAAAAACTTTTTAGAATTTAATGAAAATGAAGGTACAACATACCCAAACTTATGGGACACAATGAAAGCTGTGCTAAGAGGAAAACTCATAGCGCTGAGTGCCTGCAGAAAGAAACAGGAAAGAGCATATGTCAGCAGCTTGACAGCACACCTAAAAGCTCTAGAACAAAAAGAAGCAAATACACCCAGGAAAAGTAGAAGGCAGGAAGTAATCAAACTCAGAGCTGAAATCAACCAAGTAGAAACAAAAAGGACCATAGAAAGAATCAACAGAACCAAAAGTTGGTTCTTTGAGAAAATCAACAAGATAGATAAACCCTTAGCCAGACTAACGAGAGGACACAGAGAGTGTGTCCAAATTAACAAAATCAGAAATGAAAAGGGAGACATAACTACAGATTCGGAGGAAATTCAAAAAATCATCAGATCTTACTATAAAAACCTATATTCAACAAAATTTGAAAATCTTCAGGAAATGGACAATTTCCTAGACAGATACCAGGTATCGAAGTTAAATCAGGAACAGATAAACCAGTTAAACAACCCCATAACTCCTAAGGAAATAGAAGCAGTCATTAAAGGTCTCCCAACCAAAAAGAGCCCAGGTCCAGACGGGTTTAGTGCAGAATTCTATCAAACCTTCATAGAAGACCTCATACCAATATTATCCAAACTATTCCACAAAATTGAAACAGATGGAGCCCTACCGAATTACTTCTACGAAGCCACAATTACTCTTATACCTAAACCACACAAAGACACAACAAAGAAAGAGAAATTCAGACCAATTTCCCTTATGAATGTCGACGCAAAAATACTCAATAAAATTCTGGCAAACCGAATTCAAGAGCACATCAAAGCAATCATCCACCATGATCAAGTAGGCTTCATCCCAGGCATGCAGGGATGGTTTAATATACGGAAAACCATCAACGTGATCCATTACATAAACAAACTGAAAGAACAGAACCACATGATCATTTCATTAGATGCTGAGAAAGCATTTGACAAAATTCAACACCCCTTCATGATAAACGTCCTGGAAAGAATAGGAATTCAAGGCCCATACCTAAACATAGTAAAAGCCATATACAGCAAACCAGTTGCTAACATTAAACTAAATGGAGAGAAACTTGAAGCAATCCCACTAAAATCAGGGACTAGACAAGGCTGCCCACTCTCTCCCTACTTATTCAATATAGTTCTTGAAGTTCTAGCCAGAGCAATCAGACAACAAAAGGAGATCAAAGGGATACAGATCGGAAAAGAAGAGGTCAAAATATCACTATTTGCAGATGACATGATAGTACATTTAAGTGATCCCAAAAGTTCCACCAGAGAACTACTAAAGCTGATAAACAACTTCAGCAAAGTGGCTGGGTATAAAATTAACTCAAATAAATCAGTTGCCTTCCTCTATACAAAAGAGAAACAAGCCGAGAAAGAAATTAGGGAAACGACACCCTTCATAATAGACCCAAATAATATAAAGTACTTCGGTGTGACTTTAACCAAGCAAGTAAAAGATCTGTAAAATATGAACTTCAAGACACTGAGGAAAGAAATTGAAGAAGACCTCAGAAGATGGAAAGATCTCCCATGCTCATGGATTGGCAGGATTAATATAGTAAAAATGGCCATTTTACCAGAAGCAATCTACAGATTCAATGCAATCCCCATCAAAATACCAATCCAATTCTTCAAAGAGTTAGACAGAACAATTTGCAAATTCATCTGGAATAACAAAAAACCCAGGATAGCTAAAGCTATCCTCAACAATAAAAGGACTTCAGGGGGAATCACTATCCCTGAACTCAAGCAGTATTACAGAGCAATAGTGATAAAAACTGCATGGTATTGGTACAGAGACAGACAGATAGACCAATGGAATAGAATTGAAGACCCAGAAATGAACCCACACACCTATGGTCACTTGATTTTTGACAAATGAGCCAAAACCATCCAATGGAAAAAAGATAGCATTTTCAGCAAATGGTGCTGGTTCAACTGGAGGGCAACATGTAGAAGAATGCAGATCGATCCATGCTTATCACCCTGTACAAAGCATAAGTCCAAGTGGATCAAGGACCTCCACATCAAACCAGACACACTCAAACTAATAGAAGAAAAACTAGGGAAGCATCTGGAACACATGGGCACTGGAAAAAATTTCCTGAACAAAACACCAATGGCTTATGCTCTAAGATCAAGAATCGACAAATTGGATCTCATAAAACTGCAAAGCTTCTGTAAGGCAAAGGACACTGTGGTTAGGACAAAACGGCAACCAACAGATTGGGAAAAGATCTTTACCAATCCTACAACAGATAGAAGCCTTATATCCAAAATATACAAAGAACTCAAGAAGTTAGACCGCAGGGAAACAAATAACCCTATTAAAAAATGGGGTTCAGAGCTAAACAAAGAATTCACAGCTGAGGAATGCCGAATGGCTGAGAAACACCTAAAGAAATGTTCAACATCTTTAGTCATAAGGGAAATGCAAATCAAAACAACCCTGAGATTTCACCTTACACCAGTGCGATTGGCTAAGATCAAAAACTCAGGTGACAGCAGATGCTGGCGAGGATGTGGAGAAAGAGGAACACTCCTCCATTGTTGGTGGGGTTGCAGACTGGTAAAACCATTCTGGAAATCAGTCTGGAGGTTCCTCAGAAAATTGGACATTGAACTGCCTGAGGATCCAGCTATACCTCTCTTGGGCATATACCCAAAAGATGCCTCAACATATAAAAGAGACACGTGCTCCACTATGTTCATCGCAGCCTTATTTATAATAGCCAGAAAATGGAAAGAACCCAGATGCCCTTCAACAGAGGAATGGATACAGAAAATGTGGTACATCTACACAATGGAATATTACTCAGCTATCAAAAACAACGGCTTTATGAAATTCGTAGGCAAATGGTTGGAACTGGAAAATATCATCCTGAGTGAGCTAACCCAATCACAGAAAAACATACATGGTATGCACTCATTGATAAGTGGCTATTAGCCCAAATGCTTGAAATACCCTAGATCCCTAGAACAAACGAAACTCAAGACGGATGATCAAAATGTGAATGCTTCACTCCTTCTTTAAATGAGGAAAAAGAATACCCTTGGCAGGGAAGGGAGAGGCAAAGATTAAAACAGAGACTGAAGGAACACCCATTCAGAGCCTGCCCCACATGTGGCCCATACATATACAGCCACCCAATTAGACAAGATGGATGAAGCAAAGAAGTGCAGACCGACAGGAGCCGGATGTAGATCGCTCCTGAGAGACACAGCCAGAATACAGCAAATACAGAGGCGAATGCCAGCAGCAAACCACTGAACTGAGAATAGGTCCCCTATTGAAGGAATCAGAGAAAGAACTGGAAGAGCTTGAAGGGGCTCGAGACCCCAAAAGTACAACAATGCCAAGCAACCAGAGCTTCCAGAGACTAAGCCACTACCTAAAGACTATACATGGACTGACCCTGGACTCTGACCCCATAGGTAGCAATGAATATCCTAGTAAGAGTACCAGTGGAAGGGGAAGCCCTGGGTCCTGCTAAGACTGAACCCCCAGTAAACTAGTCTATGGGGGGAGGGCGGTAATGGGGGGAGGGTTGGGAGGGGAACACCCATAAGGAAGGGGAGGTGGGAGGGGGATGTTTGCCCGGAAACCGGGAAAGGGAATAACACTCGAAATGTATATAAGAAATACTCAAGTTAATAAAAAAAAAAAATTGGAACAGATGGAGCGCTACCGAATTCCTTCTATGAAGCCACAATTCCTCTTATACCTAAACCACACAAAGATCCAACAAAAAAAGAGAACTTCCGACCCATTTTTCTTTGAATATTGACACAAAAATACTCAATAAAATTCTGGCAAATCGAATCCAAGAGCACATCAAAACAATCATCCATCATTATCAAGTAGGCTTCATCCCAGGCATGCAGGGATGGTGTAATATATGGAAACCATCAACGTAATCCATTATATAAACAAACTGAAAAAACAAAACCACATGATCATTTCATTAGATGCTGAGAAAGCATTTGACAAAATTCAACACCCATTCATGATAAAAGTCCTCGAAAGAGTAAGAATTCAAGGCCCATACCTAAACATAGTAAAAGCCATATACAGCAAACCAGTAGCTAACATTAAACTAAGTGGAGAGAAACTTGAAGCAATCCCACTAAAATCAGGGACTAGACAAGGCTGCCCACTCTCTCCCTACTTATTCAATATAGTTCTTGAAGTTCTAGCCAGAGCAGTCAGACAACAAAAGGAGATCAAGCGGAATCAGATTGGAAAAGGAGAAGTCAAATTATCACTACTTGCAGATGATATGATAGTATATTTAAGTGATCCCAAAAGTTCCACCAGAGAACTACTAAACCTGATAAACACCTTCAGCAAAGTGGCTGTGTATAAAATTAACTCAAAGAAGTCAGTAGCCTTCCTCTACACAAAAGAGAAACAAGCCGAGAAAAAAATTGGGGAAATGACACCCTTCATAATAGTCCCAAATAATATAAAATACCTCGGTGTGATTTTAACCAAGCAAGTAAAAGGTCTGTATGACAAGAACTTCAAACCTCTGAAGAAAGAAATTAAAGAAGACCTCAGAAGATGGAAAGATCTCCCATGCTCATGGATTGGCAGGATTAATACAGTAAAAATGGTGATTTTACCAAAAGAGATCTACAGATTCAATGCAATCCCCATCAAAATACCAATCCAATTCTTCAGAGGGTTAGACAGAAAAATTTTCAAATTCATCTGGAATAACAAAAAACCCAGGATAGCTAAAACTATCCTCAACAATAAAAGGACTTCTGGGGGCATCACTCTCCCTGAACTCAAGCAGTATTACAGAGCAATAGTGATAAAAACTGCATGGTATTGGTACAGAGACAGACAGATAGACCAATGGAATAGAATTGAAGACCCAGAAATGAACCCACACATCTATGGTCACTTGATTTTTGACAAAGGAGCCAAAACCATCTAATGGAAAAAAGACAGCATTTTCAGCAAATGGTGCTGGTTCAACTGGAGGTCAGCATGTAGAAGAATCCAGATTGATCCAGGCTTATCACCGTGTACAAAGCTTAAGTCCAAGTGAATCAAGGACCTCCACATCAAACCAGATACACTTAAACTAATAGAATAAAAAGTGGGGAAGGATCTCGAACATATGGGCACGGAAGAAAGTTTCCTGAACAAAACACCAATGGCTTATGCTCTAAGATCAAGAATCGACAAGTGGGATCTCATAAAACTGCAAAGCTTCTGTAAGGCACTTAAGACAACATGAGAACCAACAGATTTGGAAAGATCTTTACCAATCCTACAATAGATAGAGGGCTTATATCCAAAATATACAAATAACTCAAGAAGTTAGACCGCAGGGAGACAAATAACCCTATTAAAAAATGGGGTTCAGAGCTAAACAAAGAATTGACAGCTGAGGAATGCCAAATGGCTGAGAAACACCTAAAGAAATGTTCAACACCTTTAGTCATAAGGGAAATGCAAATCAAAACGACCCTGAGATTTTACCTCACACCAGTGAGAATGGCTAAGATCAAAAACTCAGGTGATAGCAAACGCTGGCGAGGATGTGGAGAAAGGGGAACTCTTCCTCCATTGTTGGTGGGATTGCAGACTGGTACAACCATTCTGCAAATCAGTCTGGAGATTCCTCAGAAAATTGGACATTGAATTCCCTGAGGACCCAGCTATACCTCTCTTAGGCATATACCCAAAAGACGCCCCAACATATAACAAAGACACGTGCTCCACTATGATCTTATCAGCCTTATTTATAATAGCCAGAAGCTGGAAAGAACCCAGATGCCCTTCAACAGAGGAATGGATATAGAAATTGTGGTACATCTACACAATGGAACATTACTCAGCTATCAAAAAAAATGATGAAATTCATAGGCAAATGGATGGAACTGGAAAATATCGTCCTGAGTGAGGTAACCCAGTCACAAAAAAACACACACGGTATGCACTCATTGATAAGTGGCTATTAGCCCAAATGCTTGAATTTTCTTAGATGCACAGAACACATGAAACTCAGGAGGGATGAGCAAAATGTGAATGCTTCACTCCTTCTTTAAAAAGGGGAACAAGAATACCCTTGTCAGGGAATAGGGAGGCAAAGATTAAAACAGAGGCAGAAGGAACACCCATTCAGAGCTTGCCCCACATTTGGCCCATACATATACAGCCACCCAATTAGACAAGATGGATGAAGCAAAGAATTGCAGGCTGACAGGAACCGGATGTAGATCTCTCCTGAGAGACACAGCCAGAATACAGCAAATACACAAGCGAATGCCATCAGCAAACCACTGAACTGAGAACGGGACCCCCATTGAAGGAATCAGAATGAACAACAATACCAAGCAACCAGAGCTTCCAGGGACTAAGCCACTACCCAAAGACTATACATGGACTGACTCTGGGCTCCAACCTCATAGGTAGCAATGAATAGCCTAGTAAGAGCACCAGTGTAAAGGGAAGCCCTTGGTCCTGCCAAGACTGAACCCCCAGTGAACGTGATTGTTGGGGGGAGGGTTATAATGGGAGAAGGATGGGGAGGGAAAGCTCATATAGAAGGGGAGGGGGAGGGATTTCGGGGATTTTGACCTGGAAACGGGGAAGGGGATTAACAATCTAAATGTAAATAAGAAATACTCAATTTAATAAAGATTAAAAAAAAAGATGAACTAGTGTCTGCAACTTTGTCTGGGAAGTGTTGTGCTAAGATACGTGTCCTAGAAAAGGTGACAACTAGAAATGTGGGTACCAAGTTGTCACCAAGGTGTGAGTGGCTCAAGCACATCGTGAGTGCTACGTGAAGAAGTTCCTCAAGTAGACACAAGCAGGATACAGAGCACATGTTGTGCCCCCTACCAAAAAAGATTCTTCTAAAGAGTTTTCTTTAATCAAGTATTGTTTTCTACTTAATATATCAGTATAAATGTAGTGAGATAATACTCTTATTTATTCATTACTTATCCTATGTTTCCATTTTGACTGATCGCCACTGACTGGCCCCTCTGGCTCTAGCTAAACTCAGGCATGTGTATGTGGTCAGTTACTAGTACATGCAATCCAGACTTTGAGGAAGAAGCCAGCTGGAATGACTAACAGTATGGCTCATACTCAGCCTCTGAGGAAGAGGAGACCAGTTGGAATGACTATCAGTATGGGTCACCTTTTATGAGTCCTTAGGATGGCCTGAGGTTGTTTACTTGGCAGCTTGGAGATTTACAAATTAAGGGTGACCATGAGCCAGGCTCTCAAAAAATCTAACTGGAGAGATAATTAGAGATGATTTTGCACATTTTCTTGGCCAGCTCAAACAGACTTCACTTTTTTAAAAAAAATGAACTGGGATAGTTGCAAAATCACATTACAATGATTTGTGAATACAAAAGTTAAGAATTGTGGTAATTTTTGCAAACCACCAATGCCACAGAGAAATATTATACCATTTCAAATAAAGAATTTCTGTAGACATATTTAGGTTATAGATAGTCCTTTATAGGAATCTGAAAATAAAATTATTAGGACCAAGAAATAAACAATAGGGCTAATTTGTAATCTGATAATGAGATAAGTGCCTGGAGAACATGAGAGGAGGCAGCTTTGAAATGTAAAAAGTATAGGATCAATGAAACAGATGATTGATGAGTATTGAGACCTAGTGATTAAAGGATCCAAGAAGTAGCATGTGACTTTAATATATTTATGACAAAAAATCAGCCACCATGAAATTGATCAAAGAGGTAGAGAATATATGATAAATTTTAGATGTAAGTTGGTAGATGTTGACTATAGTGTTAGGCATATTGAGTGGAACCTAATATGTTTGTGTTAAGTGGTCAGAAACAAAATCCCATACAAATAGGCAGCAGACAAGACCATAACAATCCTTGACTTCACTCAGGAAGAATTTGTATGAAGAGAAAGCATAATGACAGGATTGTAAGAACTGTTAAATTGTGAAGGGGAGAGTAGAGAGAGAAGAAATTATAAAAGACAAGAAGTGAAGGCCAAAAGGTGAGGCAAAACCAGACAGAGCAATGGTTCAAGGGCATGAAGGGAAAGAGAATTGGCCTCAAGTCCAATAACAAGAAGGACAATGAGTGCCCTGGGATATTACTGATGATCCATTTCAGAACTGATGTTGGAGAAATGAGGGAAGCAAAAAGTGATGGCATAAGGAGGACTAAGACCCAGGCAGGAAACTGATGATATTCAGATGTAGAGGAAGAGGCCAGTCAGTTTGATAATTAGTGAATGAAAGTGGTACATAGAGGAGCAACTCAATTGAAAATATGGGAATTTAGAGAAGAAAGCAATGCCTTGTAGATACTTAGTTTTTTTTCTTATTTCACATTCTAAAATAACCAATAACTACTCAGAAATAGAAAATCCCTTTTCCTCCCAACAAGAAAGTAATTTACATCCTTAAATATGACTATCTATCTTTGCTTCATCTCCTTGAAGAATTAGCATTTTCATTTTACATTCAATACTGAAGGGTGTGGTTCACTTTCATAGAACCATTATAAAGGACCCATCCTGCCTTTTAAGCTACTCATTTTTCTGTGAGTTCTAAAAGTGTCTATGGTTTCAAATTTAGAGGCTGAGGATTCCATTGATTATAGGGTGATGGGAACTGTAGTCATGCCCTGTCTACTTGGGTAATCTGGATGTCATAGATGTTTGTAACAGTAAATTTAAAAAAAAAAATGAACGGCATATTTCTATCACAAAAATGAGTGGGTTTGGTTCTGTTTTCTTCAAGTTTATTTTCAAAAGTACTCTCAACTTCTTGAAGAAAAAAGCTAAAAAGATAAAACTCACAATGATTTGAACTGCACAAAAAATGTTTCGCTCGTGAAAGGTAAGAAAGTACCTAAGTGTTTGGTTGCTGTTGTAGAGTGTAATAATTTCACCTAGATCTTTTTCTCTCTGTCACTGTTTCTCTCTTTCACTTGTTCTCTAATAAATTACATCCCAATCACCATTTCCCCTCCATCTCCTCCCAGTCACTGCCTCCCACCTCCCCTTCCTCCCAGATCCACACATCCTCTATTTTCCCCCAAAAAATGATGCCTCCCAGGGATATCCATAGAACCTGGCATAACAAGTTACAGTAAGAGTAGTTACCATACCTCATATCAAGGCTGAACAAAGTAATCCAGGAGGAGGAAAATGGTAACAAGAACAGGCCAAGTGTCAGAGACAACTCCACTCTACTATTACGAGTCCCACAAGAACACCAAGATAGATAAACATAATATGCCTGTAGAGAAACTAGTGCAAGTCTGTGTAAGTTCTGTGACTGCTGATTCAGCCTCTGTAAACCCTGTACTTAATTTATTCTATGGGCCATGTTTTCCTGGAATCTTTGACCCATCTGGATTCTATAATCTTTCCTCCCTTCTTTTTCTACATTCCCCAAGTTCTGTCTACTGTTTGGCTGTGGGCCTTTGCATCAGTTTCCATCAGTTGCTGGGTGAAGGCTTACTGATGAGAGTTGGGCTAGGCAAGGAACTATGAGTATAGCAGAAAATCATCAGGAATCATTTTACTGATTTTTTTTCCAGTGGTATTTGCTTCATTCCTAGGTTTCTGGGCTAGTCAGTCTTTAGTTCAGGTAGTGTACAAGGGCTCCCCTAGTGGCTTGTGTATCAAGTAGAACCAGTCATTGGCAGAGAACCTCTCCTCAACCACCAGACACACAGACCAGAAGGCCAGAGAGGAAACAGAAACCAAAAATATAAAACATCCATCCAACATAGACAAACTTGAAAATGAGCATCTAGACCTGTAATCCCTTAAACTAAATGCATGGACACCAGGGTAAGAACATAATCAGCATCCAAGGCAGTAAGTAGGTCATCACTGGAACCCAGATAATTTAATACAGCAAGAACTGAGAAACTACAGCAGCACAGCAAAAGCACAAGAAAAAGAACTTAGAACCAACTTTATGAAGATGATAGGTTTCCTTAAAGAGAAATTAAATAAGAATCCCTTAAAGAAATAAAGAAAAATACAAACAACATATATAAAGAGCACTTACACATATATACACAACACAAAAATACAGAGTACATACAAGCATAACACACACACATAAACACACACACTAATAAATCTTAGTGAACCCACATCATAACCTCTACTTCCTGCTTATTCTCCCCTCTCTTCTTCCCCATCTCCCTCCCTCCCCTTCTTTCTCACTTCCCTCTCCCTCCACTATTGCTCCCTTCTCTCTCTCTCTCTCTCTCTCTCTCTCTCTCTCTCTCTCTCTCTCTCTCTCTCTTTCTCTCGTCTGTCTAAAGAAATATTGTAACTCTTCACCTGAAACCATAGTCCCGTCACTGCAGCAGGTGAAATTAGAATTATATGTGTGAAGTTCAGACAGTCTTCTATTGGGCTTCTCCATCATGAATTGGTAAGTCACTGTAAACAAAGAAGGCAATGAGCATCATATAACCATCACTGAAGCCTCATGTCCTCTACCTGAACCAGTCCTCTCCCTCCATTATACATAGCCTGCTTTAGTCCAACATGGTTGCATGCAGTTCCAGAATAGAACTTGAGAAAGCCTAGAAAAGTTCTAGACATAGACCTTAACTAGGATTCCTACCATCTGCTTTCTCTCATGCAAGCTAGGTACTCCCAGCATAGAGGCTTGGCTCTTTTAAGATGCAGTAGAGCACTAAGGCTCCTAGGGATATCAGATCACCACAGCAGCTAAAGACTGAAAAGCCGATTTGGAATCAGTATTGTAAATGCTAATAGGCAATCCCCAGAGGAAAGAGTTTAAGAAAAATGAAATGTAAAATAAGACATTACATTAGAAATTGGTAAATGAAAAATAAGTAAACACACACATAAAAGGTATAGTCTCTGAAGAAGAGAAAAAGAAGTGTTTTGAAAGATGCATAGATGCTAAAGAAAGTTAAAAAAGAAAAAGAAAAAATATACAGTAATAGATAGAAATATTAACTTTGAAAATAATAAACTGAATTCTCCCAAGATGGAGAGAAAAAGTAGGTAAAAATGTTTTCTATATGTGCATAGACACCGAATTATAGAAGAAATAAAAAAAACAAATGTAAAAAGGCAAAAAGATTAGTAACAATATAATAAAATGATGGAATAATTAATAAGAAAGTTAAATAAAAATAAGGAATAAGCCACATAAACCTCAGGAAAAGATACATATAGTGTGTCATATCCCATATAGTGCTACCTTAGATTGGTTAAAAATATAAATAGACAATGAAACCTTAAATAATTTAATTTTGACCAGCTTAATGGCAGCTGTGGATCATTACAATTCTCGTCATTCACCTTTTATTTTTAATAGCCATATTGGCTATCTGTACACTCTCAGAAAAGCTTTAGAGATATAAATACAAATGAAGAATAACTGATAGAGTGGAACTAAAACAAGAGCCTACAGTGCTACCATATAATGAAATTAAAGAAGGTCTTGTCCAGTTACTTTTTGAAAATAACAGCAGACGATATACATCCCCAAGATTATGAAGAATTTGGATGGCACCCCATGAACATGTTAGATTTAAAACATTTAAGGATATGATATGCTTTCACCATGTGTGAAACAGACATTACATTCTTGGGTGGCTCAATAAATCACATCTCTCAGATGGTATTCAACAAAACAGAGTTTGTGCATACACATTTTTGGACTGAAGCAAGGGATATATAGTTTTGGAGAAGGAGTTAGGAGTATCCAGGGTGGGCAAAGGTCACGAGCTGAAAGCTAAGGTACTGAGATGCTGACTTAGCAATCCAGGAATCTCAGGTTTGCTGAATGAGCTTGGGGTGAGGAACAGAAAAGGGGAATGGACCTGAAATTCCTCATTGGATCGCTGATATTATGACATTACTCAGGTAAGCAGTATGGAGTCCAGGATCTCCCGGGTAAAGAAGAAGAAAATATATAACCTTAGGTATTTTTAGGCACAAAATGAACAGACAACAATGAAGACAAGACAAGTAGCCCAGTGATCTAGCCTCATGGACTGCCTCAGTAGTTATGTCCTCAAAAATGGCATCCAGGACAATTTCAAAACACCTAGCTAAGATGGTCGAGGCTCAAATTGTTCCAGACAGGACTTCAGTTAAGGTCTGCAATATCCCATCACACAGAAACTGGATAGTAAATTACATAACAGGTTGCCCAGGACGTATTTCAAGTTTCTTAAGAGGAGCAAGTGGCTAGCTGTTAATATTCTTGGTCAGGGAGTAAACACAGAAAAGAAGGTTATATTCAGGGGTTTCTTTCTTTCATTTTTGCCATTTTCTTCTTTTACTTCTATCTAATGTTAAGGAAAGGGAAGGGAAAGGAGAATAAAAGAAGGTAGAATGTAGAAAGATGAGATAAAATGTATATCATTGACTCTACTTCATACTTAACTGTATCAACAAGCCAAATATTGTACATTGGTGTGGAATTTTTTATAAATAGAAATACAAAGTTATATTTTTCTACAATATACTGTATATATGTTCCAACTCTTCATTAAGGTATTTGTCTTTGAGCCAAGACCACAGGGTATGAATATTCCTGGTTTCAAGTATTCAGAGACCATCGTCAGCTGAAAGGTTCAGTTCTGAGACCAGGAAGGGGTGTTAGCAAAAGTGAAGACACTGAGCTCTTCTCAACTTTCTAGCATGGGGCCCAAAATAGCTCCAATTTTATGTAGTTTATGTGGTTATACAATCATAATCCTGTGATGTCTGTGGTTATTTTATTAAAATAAATCATAACATCAGCGTTAAAAAAGCCCCATCAATATACAAAGCCGGTCGACACCTCTGTCTCCTGCGCAGGATACGTGTCGACCCGGAGATCCCCATAATAGATCTCCGTAATAAACCTCGCCTTTGCTTATTACATCCAAAATGGTCTCTCTGTGTCTGGGGTCCGTTATTTCCCGCGACTTTAGAAAGGGTCTCTCTTCGGGGATCTTTCATTTTGGGGGCTCGTCCGGGATCTTCGCGACCACCCCAGACTCCGAAGACCCCTTGGAGGTCTTCTTTACCACTGAGGAAAGACAGAATCCTACTAGAGGCCAGAAAGAATGTTCCAGACATGGATGGAAGGCCCTCACTCCTGACTGTTGACTTCAATACCCCTGAAGGTAGGGAGTGCTCCGGGTCTGCCCCCAGGCTCCAAGGGTGGGTCTCCTAGGGGCTGGAAAATGCCCCACCAATCTGGCTAAGATAAGGAAAGGATATGAAGAGAAAGTTACAGAAATTTGAAGGGTTAAGCTAAGTTGCTGAGAGTTAGTATAAGTTACAGAGAAAGTAAGGTTAAACAAAGAGAAAGAGAAAGAGAAAGAGAAAAGAAGGTAAAAAAAGCAGGAAGCTAAAAGAGACAAAAAGAAGAGGAAGCTGGAGAGTTAAAGAGAGATAAAAGACAAGAGAGGAACATATACTGGCCATAGTAGTTAGGGAACCTAGGAAGACAGTACCTGGCAACAGAAGAGAATTCCTGGCTAAAGATCAGTGTGCCTAATACAAAGAAAAAGGACACTGAGTCAGGGACTGCCCCAGAAAGAACAAGAGGGGCCACTGGAGAGCTTCTTGGTCCTAGAGTGCTGGCTATATACAGAGATAGAAGAGAAGTGTGGATACAGGGACCCAATGCTCTGTGCTCCTATGCCCCCCCCCAGTGGGCCAATATCCAAAGACCTTGAGTACAGGGGACTAGTGCCAACAAACAATACTTATGGACTGCCCGAAGAACAGTGGACCTTGGTGTGGGCCGGGTAACCCACTAATTCATGGTCATCCCTGACTGCCCCCATCCCTTGCTCATGAGAAATTTGCTTTCCAAAATGGCTTGCGTGGGCTGAAGGGTGAGGCCATGTATATGCATATCTGCAGACTGTGTACGTGGGGCTTAAGACCTGTCTCAGTACACCAGTACCTGATGCTGGGAGATGTGTGGCTTAGTGCCGTTCTGCCTGGAACACACCGTTCCTGCCAGCCAGGCACTGGCAATTATCACCCAATCCAGGACTTAAACTGTGATAGAGTGGCTGATATTTTGCCTTTGAATAGAATGTCCCAAAAGATGGGACCACTGGTCAGCTGTGATGGACTAGATTCTCCACCGGTTGGGGACTTGCTGCCCAATCCTGACCTGGAGCCACTGCAACATGAGTGTCAAGCACTGGCAGAAGCCCATGGGTGGAGGAAAGACCTCTGCGACTGGTTGATTGACCCCTGCTGAAAGCCGAGGCTACCTTGTCTACAGACGGGAACAGTTCTCTTCATGAAGATCAGAGATAAGTGGGTGCTGCCATGGTGGACAACACAATGTCATCTGGGATGGCTGAACCTCAACCCCCCAGCACATCAGTGCCGCAGATGCCTTTGCCATCTTTTGGATGCCCTGGTGAAGCCAACAACTGTGAGTATTATTCATTGCTCAGGATATCAGGAGGGAAGAGATTCAGTGGCATGGGGCAGTAACAAAGCAGATAAAGTGGCTCGGGAAATGGCTATGCAGGAGCCTATCCTGGTTACAGGCCTGTAACAGACAGCCACTGGGAACTGGGATTGGACTAAGGGATGGCCTCACTTAGAATGTACAACAGAAGAAAAGGCCCAAATTGCTTAAATGAAAAAAAAAATATTCCTCAGAGAACAAAGAAAAGACTCACTTTGCCAAATACAGAAATGGACTCATTTAGGAGATAAAAAGTTTGTCCAAGTAGTTAAGTGTATGTAATAGACTTTAAGATTTTAGCCAGAGAGGCAGTAAAAAGTATAAGGTATGTCAATAAGTGAACGCTTAGCAAGCAAACAGGGCAAAGAGACCTAGAGAGTTTAGTGAAAAGTCGAAGTGAACTTCACTGAGATAAAACCAGGAAAATATGATCACAAGTATCTCCTAGTGCTTGTAGATACTTTTTCAGGAATAGATAGAAGCTTTCCTCACCAAGCAAGAGATGGCCTCGGTAGTCATCAAGAAGATACTGGACGAAATCTTCCCCAGGTCTGGAGTGGCCAAGGTAACCTGGTCAGACAATGGCCCTACTTTCGTTGCCAAGGTAAGCCAGGGTGTGGCCAAGTATTTAGAGGTCGATTGGAAATTACATTGTATTTACAGACCTCAAAGTTCAGGACAGGTAGAGTAAATAAATAAAACTCTAAAAGAGATCCTGACCAAATTGACCATGGAGACTGGCACAGACTGGGTGGCACTCCTTCCCTCTTGCTCTCTTCAGAGCAAGAAATACCCCTTCCAGATTCAGCCTTACCCCCTTTGAGATCTTATATGGGGCCTCAGCTCCCCTGACTGTATTAGATGATGTTACTGAACCAACATGTCATAGTAATAATGATTTGTATGCCAGGCTAAAAGACCTACAGGTGATACAGAAAGAAATCTGCTCAGAGCTGGCAGCAGCCTATGCCCCGGGGACCCCCGAGACATCTCATCAGTTCCAGGTCGGAGACTCGGCTACATACGATGGCACTGAACCCAGATACTCACTGGAAAGGACCGTACCTGGTGCTGCTGACCACCCTGACAACCGTCGGTTCTCAGCCCTCACCAGCCGTGTACTAGCTGTTGGGGCTGAGAGCTGGGACCTAGAGGGAAACTCAGATCTTCAAAAAGCTCCCTAGACTTAATTTCATGTTTGCCCTGGGTTCTATCAAGATAGGTGTGGGGATAGGCTTGATTTCTATTACAAATGATGTAACATTGCATATGTTAGTACTCCTAACACTTCTTGGGACTGTGCCTCAGGGATCACAATCTGTATAAGTTTAGAAGTTCTAAAAGCTAGTCATGACCTTGGTGTGTAGGTTTAAATAGTGTCCAGATTGGAATCCTGATGCTAAAGACTTAGTAAGACAAAAAAAAAGAGTTGAGAATTACTTAAGGCTATCTAGGTGCTGCAAGGGCAGCACAAGGACATCTGCCATTGCCCTGCAATGCAAGGCTTATAGAGAATTCAGAACTGCCATTGACTCAGATATAAAAAGAGTGAAAGACTTTTTAGCTGACCTCCAAGAATACCTAACCTCCCTCTCAGAGGTAGTCCTTCAGAATAGGAGAAGATTAGACCTGATATTCCTTAAAGAAGGAGCCTGTGTGCTACACTGAAAGAATGTTGCTTCTATGCAGACCATTCAGGAGTAATTAAAGACTCCATGAATAAACTTAGAGAAAGGTTAGACAAAAGACAGAGAAGCGCATCAGGGATGGTTCGAGAGCTGGTTTAGTAGATCTCCTTGGATGACTACTCTGATATCTTCCCTTATGGGACCCTTCTTAGTTTTGCTTCTGCTTCTGATTTTAGGTCCATGTGTGTTAAAGAAACTAGTTAATAGGTTTGACTCCTACAAAAAGATAGACGCTCAACAAGGTTGGTTTGAGTCTTGGTTCACTTGGTCTCCCTGGATGACTACCCTACTCTCTGCTATATGGTTGGGCCATTACTAATAATTTTCTTGGTTTTAGTTTTTGGACCCTGCGTGACAAACAGGTTAATTGCTTTTGTTAAAAATCGAGTGAGTGCAGTGTGGTTGATGGTTCTGAGACAACAGTACCAGTCAGGACAACTGGTGAGACCAAATAGGAGATTTGATATCAAAATTCTAAGATTAGAATTACTTAGTAGAAGAAGAGGGGAATGAAAGGAATATACAGATTTAAGGTTTAAAAATATGAAGTTAAAAGAATAAGTTTCAAAATTCAGACTCAGGGCTAAACACTGTGAAAAGCAAGTCCAGGCAGCCCCGCCCTGCCGCTAGGACTAACAGACCATAAAGATAAAGAAAAGGAATGTGGGAACCAGCCCGAGTTATCAGGACTGACCCAAACCATCTGGCAGAAGGGCACCTCCCCCAGCTTACTCAGAGTCACACCTTAACCAGATGTCCTTCAAACCCTGATACGCCCCTAGCTTCTAAAATCCTGTATGCTCCAGTCAATACGTACTCTCCAGCTGTGCTGTAATCTCACTGTATGTTTAAATGAGCCAATCACTTATAGCCATGCCAGAAATTAGCCAATTGTGTGTAACCGCGCCAAACCCCCTAGCCTTCCCTATATAAACCCCTGACTTCTTTTGAGCTTCGGGGTCGACACCTCTGTCTCCTGCGCAGGATACGTGTCGACCCGGAGATCCCCATAATAGATCTCCGTAATAAACCTTGCCTTTGCTTATTACATCCAAATATATATATATATATATATATATATATATATATATATATATATATATATATATATACACACACACAAAGCCCTCAACATTTTTCCTCCTTCCACTTCCCACTGGGTAAACCACCCCCTAACCTTATTTTGAGCTACAAAGTACAATTTCAACAAGCCAAAATTAAATGTTTAGCCTGGTATGTCCTATAAAAAGCTGGTAGCAAATGTAGTTACACAGTTACACAAGGTGAGAGATAGATTAAACATTCATGAGTATAAATCTAGCTATCAGATAGTTAACCCTCTTTCACAATACCATTTTTAATTGTGGACAGAAAAGTGTTCCTTGTACCAAGCAAAGTTTTCTGACATGTACCTATCAAGTCCTCATATTATCTTTCTAAGAACTGTTTCCAAGTCCCTATTGATCAGACATAAGTTCCCTATTTTCTAAGACTCTGTTGATCAGACATAGCTTCCCCATTTTAAATCTTTGTTTCTCAGACACAGCTTCCTCATTTGATATCTCTGTTGATCAGACACAGCTTCCTCAGAACAGCTATGCAAGCAGGACACACTGTTTTCTATAGCAGTCACAGGCTTACTCACTGTGGCTGTAGCAGTTTCTCTCGGGACATGATAACATGCCCCAAAATACCCATGTTTAAAGATCACATCTGGAAAATAAACACATGCAAAAGTAGGACAGGAGAGTTTTACCCCTCAAAAGGTTATTGAGAAAAACGTAGATTCATCCACAGAGCTTTCAGCATGAGTGATCCCAGCCTTGCCTAAGACCAACAAAGTAAAAGAAAATATTGCTACGAGTATAGACAGCATAGTAAAAGCAAGGAGAGCTTGTAGCACATGCAACCGAGGTAACAACCTTATAATCTACCAAGTTAACCATAGGTTATTCTTGAGTTTTATTCTTTTGCTAGGTATTGTAATGCTAAACTCTGGCCACAAAAGGCCTGGTTGTCACCAGGAGACAACAGGATCCTCATGTAGACCCAAATGAGACTATGTGAATTATCTCTCAAGTTATCCCTCATTCATGAATAAAGATGCTTACAACCTATATCTAAGCAGAATTGAGACAGGCAGGGTTTGGGGTTTGAGGAGAACCACGAAGAGGGAGAAGGTGGGGAGAAGAGAAAGGTGAAGCATGAAACGATAGCCATGATGGCTGGCCAATCAGAGATATGGGAGGCCCAGATGGAACATAGCAAGTTGTAAGTCAGGGCTATTGACAAGGAAGTAGACATAATAGCATAGAGGATGGATATCTGCCCAGCCCTAGTACTGATTAAGGCTTATTATAAATATAAAGGTTATATGTCCTTTATCTTTGAACTTGATGATCAAAGGCAGAGTAAAAACCCCCGATTGAGATTAAATACTTTCTACAACAGGTCATCCCCAAGTGGGAAAAACTTTCCATGGGCCTGGCCACAATAGAGTTCCATCACTGAAGCATTCAGATGCTGTTCCCTGAAGATTCTGCATGGCCACCACCACAGTTCAGAATAAATTAAACATGAAGACTTCTACCTGGGGTGGATTTGATCAAAATACATTGTATAAAAATACATAAGTTTCAAAGATCCAATAAAAACACTTCTAAGTTAACATTTTGTTCATGAGTATGCACACCAAACTATCGACAAACATGAGTTTTCTTTGCTAATTTAAGCAAATGTTTCTAGGTCATGGTTTGGGTCCTGAACTTTGGTTCCACAAACAGCGAAATAACTATCCTTAATGACCACAATCCACACCTTTAGCTTGACTGTGCTAATTAAGCCAGATTGCACTTCAGTGAGAAGATGTCTTTGGATCACTGAGGAGACTGCAGACATGAAGGACTTGGGGTAAGTCACTTCCTCTCTTTAGACCATGTAGTAACTACTGTGATAATTCTCACACCAAAATTAGAAGCAGATGTAGACTGCAAAAAACATCACTAAAACTTCTCACACAATAGACTTCAGATGTTGCTTTACAGGAGGATAAAATAGGCAGAAATACTTTATTTCTTCAATTATCACTATTTTATTTGGTTACTTTTTCCTCCTGTATTGAGGAAAAATTCCATATGAATCAGATTCTGAGCTGTCAACAATGAAACATCAATTGGATTTGCATTCCCAATATGGAGGTGTTGTGAGAAGAAACTGTGATTACTGAAAGGCACTATCTAAGATGATGGTTATAAATAACATGTGCTAACACAGCTGGTCAAGGAAAAGGAACCTTAGACAACTCTGTGGTCAAAAGGTAGGGAAAAGAACAACAAGGAAAAGAAGTTGAGAAAAGCATGACACTGCATGTAAGGATGGAACAGATAATGTGGTTAAAAGAAAACCCTTGGTCTGGTGATGGTATGGCATCCTTTTAATTCCAGCGCTTGAAAGACAGAGGAAAGTGGATCTCTGTGAGTTCATTGTCAGGGCCATGGAGAGAATATCAGGACAGCAACAGACTACACAGAGAAACTATCTTAGAAACTCAAAAAAACAAAAAAACAAAAAAAAACAAAAAAAGAGCCCTGTGAGTCTCTGTGGAAGAGAGTGTCCAAAAGAGACACCAGTCAGTGAAGAACTTACCCACACAGCTCATGATAAAGCAGGTGCTGAGGAGTAACATGGAAATCACAGCAGCTGACCAGAGTCTCAGAGTCCAGCATCCTCCCTTACCTGTCAGATAGCAAGCATATATACTCACCACAGGACCAAAAGCTTAGAGCTATTGACAACCAGAAAGACTGCTCAGAATATTTCCAAAGAAGGAGTAAAGAGTTGCCAAAGCTCTAGAGTATACGTTAAAGACAGTTATAAAATACACTCATACACACACACACACACACACACACACACACACACACACACACACAAACTTCAGAAACATTTCTCCCTCAGGCTTCTGAAATTTTTATAACATTTTACTTTCATCTTAAGTTTCACATTTTTTCATTGATATCCTATCTTTTTATATACCTCTTCAATATTTGGTTTCTTATTTATTTATGGTTCCTGTCTCTGAGTTATTATACTTCCTTCAAACCCTAGTGACTCTGCTGTCTTGATCCACTCCATCACTTCAGACTGCCAACTTGTCTGGGTCGTTAGCCCAGTCACCTTCTCACTGTATCACACATTCACACTCTCTTCCTGGGCCAAAGAATGCCCATCTCACCTTGGGGCAGTTTTTCCTGCATCATTATTGAGGCGTATATTCAGAAGGTCAAGGACTTCTTGTATATGTCTCTTTGAGGTATGACCCAGGGACCTGTCTCTTTTCAAAAAGGCTGGAGCTCAGAGTCAAGCTTCTCATGCTCTAGATGGCCAATGTTGCATAGATAGAAGTCACTAATGGTTTAAGGAAATCAGAAAGAGGAAATTGAGAAACATTTCTGAAATTGTTCCTGAAAACTCTCAGAAGGTTCTCATAACTTGTTCAGTTACTAGTGTGGAAATATGTTCCACCTCACAATAAATTTTTCTGTAAACCTTATTTACAGTCATTGTTCTTTACAAAACTTTACGTAGTTTATTTATTTGTATAAGGCTTAACTCATATAGTAAACAGGGTTCTAGGAAACAGTAAAAAGTTTGAATGAGTAGAACTTAGATGTTATGAGTTAATGCAGTAAACAATAATAAGCCCATGGATGCTGGGAGAGGGTAAAGTGGTTGGGAGATACATGTTTGAAATGCCAACATTGGAGATTAGAGACAGGTGGATCACTGGAAGCTTCTTGTCCAGCCTAATTGCTCCAAAACCACAAGAGACCCTGCCTCAAAGGAAGTTGATAGTGTTCCTGGGAACTACATCTGAGGTTGTCCTTAAATGGAAATAAAAGGAAGACATGACTAAGGGATATATATATATATATATATATATATATATATATATATATATATATTCACCAGAGGCATCTGTATTGTTCCAGAATGTACCAGGCCATTGCTGGGTGGTCGAAGGAGGGCACAGGAACCAAGGGTGAAAGGACCAGGAGAGAGCAAAGAGACCAGGAGATCAAAAGAACTAAGTAGAAAATGGCTGTGTAATGTGGGGAAGAGAAGCTGAGGTCTAGCCTAGTACTTGGACTGGAGAGTACAGGGTAGAGGCAGGCTATGCCAGTCAAAATGTCTGTGGGACAGGAACTGCCATTGCTGAGGCAGGCTGCTGAACAGCTTGCATTAATATGTTAATAGGCACCTCAGTTAGCTGTTTGTTCTGACTGGAGACCTAGCAGTCCTCACTCCTTCACACATTTGTGGACCTGCATGCACATGAATACACATACATTTAATACACACACACACACACACACACACACACACACACACACACACACACACACATTCCTCTCTGTTATCTTTACAATCCACCTTTGCATTCTTTGAAAACAAGCAATTGATTTGTGGTCTGTTTTCATGTGGGGCATTACTAGTAATGTGATTGGAGAGTAATGCTGTAGCCTGCTCCTCTGATAGGATTTAAAATCCTTAGGCTTGAAATTGTTTCCTGGAAAGAAGGAACCAGGCAGATCTTGTCCAATATAACAAAATCTAGCTTACATGGGGCAGAAGTCCACTGGTAACAGTTTATGAAGTTTCTCATTAGGTTTGTAGAAGTGAAGAGGGGTGTGATATCAGAGGCAAGCTCCATAGAATCTGTTATCTCTTCCTTTACACACACTCTCTGGAACCTTCCCTCTACTATCCTCAGTGACACATGCAATATCATGAGGAAGCAGTCTCCTATGAAGCACAAAATGGTATTAAGATACAGAACATACACAGTTCTCTGCACCCAAATCCCGTGGGAGGGAGACCTAAACCTTCAGAGAGGCAGACACGCCTGGGAAACCAGAAGAGTCTACACTTGGCCCACATCTCTGATTCCAGAGGAAAACACCAAATGCCATCTGGAACCCTGGTGCACCAAAGCTCCCGGAAAGGGCGGCGCAGATCTTCCTAGTTGTGGCCGCCATGGAGAGCTGATAAGCAACACCCCACGAGCAAACTTGAGCCTCCGGACTGCAGGTAAGACCAACTTTTCTGCTGAAAGCAACCTGCCTGGTGAACTCAAGACACAGGCCCACAGGAACAGCTGAAGACCTGTAGATAGAAAAACTACACGCCCGAAAGCAGAACACTCTGTCCCCATAACTGGCTGAAAGAGAACAGGAAATAGATCTACAGCACTCCTGACACACAGGCTTATAGGACAGTCTAGCCACTGTCAGAAATAGCAGAACAAAGTAACACTAGAGATAATCTGATGCCGAGAGGCAAGTGCAGGAACCCAAGCAACAGAAACCAAGACTACATGGCATCATCGGAGCCCAATTCTCCCACCAAAGCAAACACAGAATAGCCAAACACACCAGAAAAGCAAGATCTAGATTTAAAATCACATTTGATCATGATGCTGGAGGACTCAAGAAAGACATGAAGAACTCCCTTAGAGAAACACAGGAAAACATAAATAAACAAGTAGAAGCCTACAGAGAGGAGTCACAAAAATCCCTGAAAGAATTCCAGGAAAACATAAATAAACAAGTAGAAGTCTATAGAGAGGAATCACAAAAATCCCTGAAAGAATTCCAGGAGAACACAATCAAACAATTGAAGGAATTGAAAATGGAAATAGAACCAATCAAGAAAGAACACATGGAAACAACACTGGATATAGAAAACCAAAAGAAGAGACAAGGAGCTGTAGATATGAGCTTCACCAAGAGAATACAAGAGATGGAAGAGAGAATCTCAGGAGCAGAAGATTCCATAGAAATCATTGACTGAACTGTCAAAGATAATGTAAAGCAGAAAAAGCTACTGGTCCAAAACATACAGGAAATCCAGGACTCAATGAGAACATCAAACCTAAGGATAATAGGTATAGAAGAGAGTAAGACTCCCAGCTCAAAGGACAAGTAAATATCTTCAACAAAATCATAGAAGAAAATTTCCCTAACCTAAAAAAAGAGATACCCATAGGCATACAAGAAGCCTACAGAACTCCAAATAGATTGGACCAGAAAAGAAACACCTCCCGACACATGATAGACAAAACACCAAATGCACAAAATAAAGAAAGAATGTTAAAAACAGTAAGGGAAAAAGGTCAAGTAACATATGAAGGCAGACCTATCAGAATCACACCAGACTTTTCGCCAGAGACTAGGAAAGTCAGAAGATCCTGGACAGATGTCATACAGACCCTAAGAGAACACAAATGCCAGCCCAGGTTACTGTATCCTGCAAAACTCTCAATTAACATAGAAGGAGAAACCAAGATATTCCATGACAAAACCAAATTTCCACAATATCTTTCTACAAATCCAGCACTACAAAGGATAATAAATGGTAAAGCCCAACATAAGGAGACAAGCTACACCCTAGAAAAAGTAAGAAACTAATCGTCTTGGCAATAAAACAAAGAGAAGAAAAGCACACAAACATAACCTCATATCCAAATATGAATATTAAGGGAAACAATAATCACTATTCCTTAATATCTCTCAATATCAATGGCCTCAACTCCCCAATAAAAAGACATAGATTAACAAACTGGATAGGCAACAAGGACCCTGCATTCTGTTGCCTACAGGAAACACACCTCAGAGACAAAGACAGACACTACCTCAGAATGAACGGCTGGAAATCAACTTTCCAAGTAAATGTTCAGAAGAAGCAAGCTGAAGTAGCCATTCTAATATCAAATAAAATCAATTTCCAACTAAAATTCATCAAAAAAGATAAGGAAGGACACTTCATATTCATCAAAGGAAAACTCCACCAAGATGAACTCTCAATCCTAAATATCTATGCCCCAAATACAAGGGCACCTACATACGTAAAAGAAACCTTACTAAAGCTCAAAACACACATTGCACCTCACACAATAATAGGAGATTACAACACCCCACTCTCATCAATGGACAGATCATGGAAAGAGAAATTAAGCAGAGACGTAGACAGACTAAGAGAAGTCATGAACCAAATGGACTTAACAGATATTTATAGAACATTCTATCCTAAAGCAAAAGGATGTACATTCTTCTCAGCTCCTCATGGTACTTTCTCCAAAATTGACCATATAGTTGGTCAAAAAAAGGGCCTCAACAGGTACAGAAAGATAGAAATAATCCCATGCGTGCTATCGGACCACCACGGCCTAAAGCTGGTCTCAATAACAATAAGGGAAGAACGCCCACATATACGTGGAAGTTGAACAATGCTCTACTCAACAATAACCTGGTCAAGGAAGAAATAAAGAAAGAAATTAAAGACTTCTTAGAATTTAATGAAAATGAAGGTACAACATACCCAAACTTATGGGACACAATGAAAGCTGTGCTAAGAGGAAAACTCATAGCTCTGAGTGCCTGCAGAAAGAAACAGGAAAGAGCATATGTCAGCAGCTTGACAGCACACCTACAAGCTCTAGAACAAAAAGAAGCAAATACACACAGGAGGAGTAGAAGGCAGGAAATAATCAAACTCAGAGCTGAAATCAACCAAGTAGAAACAAAAAGGACCATAGAAAGAATCAACAGAACAAAAGTTGGTTCTTTGAGAAAATCAACAATATAGATAAACGCTTAGCCAGACTAACGAGAGGACACAGAGAATGTGTCCAAATTAACAAAATCAGAAATGAAAAGGGAGACATAACTATGGATTCAGAGGAAATGCAAAACATCATGAGATCTTACTATAAAAGCCTATATTCAACAAAACTTGAAAATCTGCAGGAAATGGACAATTTCCTAGACAGATACCAGGTACCAAAGTTAAACCACGAACAGATAAACCAGTTAAACAACCCCATAACTCCTACGGAAATAGAAGCAATCATTAAAGGTCTCCCAACCAAAAAGAGCCCAAGTCCAGACGGTTCAGTGCAGAATTCTATCAGACCTTCATAGAAGACCTCATACCAATACTATCCAAACTATTCCACAAAATTGAAACAGATGGAGCACTACCGAATTCCTTCTATGAAGCCACAATTACTCTTATACCTAAACCACACAAAGACCCAACAAAGAACGAGTACTTCAGACCAATTTCCCTTATGAATATTGACGCAAAAATACTCAATAAAATTCTGGCAAACCGAATCCAAGAGCACATCAAAACAATCATCCACCACGATCAAGTAGGCTTCATCCCAGGCATGCAGGGATGGTTTAATATACAGAAAGCCATCAACGTGATCCATTATATAAACAAACTGAAAGAACAAAACCACACGATCATTTCATTAGATGCTGAGAAAGCATTTGACAAAATTCAACACCCTTTCATGATAAAAGTCCTGGAAAGAATAGGAATTCAAGGCCCATACCTAAACATAGTAAAAGCCATATACAGCAAACCAGTTGCTAACATTAAACTAAGAAGAGAGAAACTTGAAGCAATCCCACTAAAATCGGGGACTAGACAAGGCTGCCCACTCTCTCCCTACTTATTCAATATAGTTCTTGATGTTCTAGCCAGAGCAATCAGACAACGAAAGGAAATCAAGGGGAATCAGATTGCTAAAGAAGAAGTCAAAATATCACTATTTGCAGATGATATGATAGTATATTTAAGTGATCCCAAAAGTTCCACCAGAGAACTACTAAACCTGATAAACACCTTCAGGAAAGTGGCTGGGTATAAAATTAACTCAAATAAATCAGTAGCCTTCCTCTACACAAAAGAGAAACAAGCCGAGAATGAAATTAGGGAAACGACACCCTTCATAATAGATCCAAATAATATAAAGTACCTCGGTGTGACTTTAACCAAGCAAGTAAAAGATTTGTACAATAGGAACTTCAAGACTCTGAAGAAAGAAATTGAAGAAGACCTCAGAAGATGGAAAGATCTCCCATGCTCATGGATTGGCAGGATTAATATAGTAAAAATGGCCATTTTACCAAAAGCGATCTACAGATTCAATGCAATCCCCATTAAAATACCAATCCAATTCTTCAAAGAGCTAGACAGAACAACTTGCAAATTCATCTGGAATAACAAAAAACCCAGGATAGCTAAAGCTATCCTCAACAATAAAAGGACTTCAGGGGGAATCACTATCCCTGAACTCAAGCAGTATTACAGAGCAATAGTGATAAACACTGTGTTGTATTGGTACAGAGACAGACAGATAGACCAATGGAACAGAATTGAAGACCCAGAAATGAACCCACACACCTATGGGCACTTGATTTTTGACAAAGGAGCCAAAACCATTCAATGGAAAAAAGATAGCATTTTCAGCAAATGGTGCTGGTTCAACTGGAGATCAACATGTAGAAGAATGCAGATCTATCCATGCTTATCACCCTGTACAAAGCTTAGGTCCAAGTGGATCAAGGACCTCCACATCAAACCAGATACACTCAAACCAATAGAAGAAAAACTAGGGAAGCATCTGGAACACATGGGCACTGGAAAAAATTTCCTGAAGAAAACAACAATGGCTTATGCTCTGAGATCAAGAATCGACAAATGGGATCTCATAAAACTGCAAAGCATCTGTAAGGCAAAGGACAATGTGGATAGGACAAAATGGCAACCAACAGATTGGGAAAAGATCTTTACCAATCCTACAACAGATAGAGGCCTTATATCCAAAATATACAAAGAACTCAAGAAGTTAGACCGCAGGGAGACAAATAACCCTAATAAAAAATGGGGTTCAGAGGTAAACAAAGAATTGACAGCTGAGGAATGCCAAATGGCTGAGAAACACCTAAAGAAATATTCAACATCTTTAGTCATAGGGGAAATGCAAATCAAAACAACCCTGAGATTTCACCTCACACCAGTGAAAATGGCTAAGATCAAGAACTAAGATGACAGCAGATGCTGGCGAGGATGCGGAGAAAGAGGAAAACTCCTCCATTGTTGGTGGGATTGCAGACTGGTACAACCATTCTGGAAATCAGTCTGGAGGTTCCTCAGAAAATTGGACATTGAACTGCCTGGGGATCCATCTATACCTCTCTTGGGCATATACCCACAAGATGCCCCAACCTATAAAAAAGACACGTGCTCCACTATGTTCATCACAGCCTTATTTATAATAGCCAGAAGCTGGAAAGAACCCAGATGCCCTTCAACAGAGGAATGGATACAGAAAATGTGGTACATCTACACAATGGAATATTACTCAGCTATCAAAAACAATGACTTTATGAAATTCGTAGGCAAATGGTTGGAACTGGAAAATATCATCCTGAGTGAGGTGACCCAATCACAGAAAAACACACATGGTATGCACTCATTGATAAGTGGCTATTAGCCCAAATGCTTGAATTAACCTAGATGCCTAGAACAAATGAAACTCAAGACGGATGATCAAAATGTGAATGCTTCACTCCTTCTTTAAAAGGGGAACAAGAATACCCTTGGCAGGGAAGGGAGAGGCAAAGATTAAAACAGAGACTGAAGGAACACCCATTCAGAGTCTGCCCCACATGTGGCCCACACATATACAGCCATCCAATTAGACAAGATAGATGAAGCAAAGAAGTGCAGGCCGACAGGAGCTGGATGTACATCGCTCCTGAGAGACACAGCCAGAATACAGCAAACACAGAGGCTAATGCCAGCAGCAAACCACTGAACTGAGAATAGGACCCCCGTTGAAGGAATCAGAGAAAGAACTGGAAGAGCTTGAAGGGGCTCGAGACCCCTTATGAACAACAATGCCAAGCAACCAGAGCTTCCAGGGACTAAGCCACTACCTAAAGACTATACATGGACTGACCCTGGACTCTGACCTCATAGGTAGCAATGAATATACTAGTAAGAGCACCAGTGGAAGGGGAAGCCCAGGGTCCTGCTAAGACTGAACCCCCAGTGAACTAGATTGTTGGGGGGAGGGAGGCAATGGGTGAAGGATGGGTAGGGAACACCCATAAAGAAGGGAAGGGGAGGGATTAGGGTGATGTTTGCCCGGAAACCGGGAAAGGGAATAATACTCGAAATGTATGTAAGAAATACTCAAGTTAATAAAAATAAATAAATAAATAAATAAATAAATAAATAAATAAATAAATAAATAAATAAAAAAAAGGAGATGTCTTAGAAGAACTACACAGGCCGAAAGAATTTGGAATTATACATACATATATATATATATATATATATATATATATATATATATATATATATTTGTTCTCTTTTTCGGAGCTTGGGACCGAACCCAGGGCCTTGCGCTTCCTAGGCAAGCGCTCTACCACTGAGCTAAATCCCCAACCCCTGGAATTATATTTTTTAAATATTTATTATTGTTATTATTATTATCAGTATTATTATTATCAGCATCAGCAGCGTTTACTTACTTTAGATAGCATTTACTGCCCCCTTCCATTCACCCTCCCTTAATTCTTCCCCCAGACCCTGCGCCCCTTTGCCTCTGAGTGAGTGGGAGCCCCCCTAGGGATTCCCTACTTTGGACACTTCAAGTCTCTGCGAGGATAGGAGCTACCTCTCCCACTAAGACCATACAAGGTAGCCTAGCTAGAAGAATATATGGGATAGCCCCCATTCCAGTTGTTTGGGTTCCGCATGAAGACCAAACTGCATATCTGGAACATACGTATGGGGAAGCCTAGGTTCAGCCAGTGTAAGTTCTTTAGTTAGTGGTTCAGAATCTGAGAGTCCCCCAAGGTCCAGGTGAGTTGACTCTGCTGATCTTATGACTTCCTAATCCCTTTGGGTCTATAATCCTTCCTCCTTCTATTAAGAGTCCCCAAGCTCCATCCACTGTTTGGCTGTGGGTATTTGTATCTGTCTGAGTCAGCTGCTGGATGGAGCCTCTCAGAGGACAACCATGCTAGACTCCTATCTGCAAGCACAACACAATATCATTGATAGTGTCAGGGATTGTTGTTTGCCCATGGCATGGGTCTCAAGTTAGGGCGGGTTATTGGTTGGTCATTCTCTCAGTCTCTTTTCCATCCCAGGTGCCTGCTTTTCTTGTAGGATGGATACATTTTGGATTGAAACATTTGTAGGTGTGTTGGTCCCTTATCCCTCCACTGAGGTTCCTGCCTGGCTAAAAGAGGTGGCCTCTTCAGGTTCCATATCCCCAATGCTGAGTTAGGACACCCCCATTGATTCTTAGGAGTATCACTTTCCCACAACTCTGTCTCTTCATAAAGATGCCCCCTACCTCCCTGCCCACATCAGTTGCTGATTTCCATTCATTTTCATGGACATATAGCCATCCATCCTGTCCCTCCCCATACCTGATCTTGAACTTCCCCACATTTCCTTCCCTATCCCCTCTTCCACCAAGTTCTCTCCTTCTGTCTGACTCTTATGACTTTTTGTTCACCCTTCTAAGTGAGATTCAAGCATCCTTTCTTGTGTCTTCCTTCTTGTTTAGCTATTTTGGGGGTTGTGGAGTATACCATGGGCATCCTGTATTTATGGCTAATATCCACTTTTAATTGAGTACATAGCATGTGTGTTCACTTGAGACTGGGATACCTCACTCAAGATGATGCTCTCAAGATCCATTCATTTGCCTGCAAAATTCGTGATGTTTTGGTTTTTAATAACTGAATAGTATTCCATTGTGTAGATGTATCACAGGAGGGCTACTGATTTCTTTGAGTTAATTTTGTATCTAGCCACTTTGCTGAAGGTGTTTATCAGATGGTGTTGAGGGTCACTTATATATATACTATTATATGGTCTGCAAATAACAATATGTTGACTTCTTCCTTTCCAATTTGTATACCCTTGGTCCCCTTTATTTGATGTATTGCTCTGGATAGAACTTCAAGAACTGAAATGGAAATTTCTAGCTTCATTGGAAATTCAGTTGTGACATGCAATATTTTTCTGGAAAATGTTATGAGAGACTATATTTGCTGAAGCATACACGTGGGAGGATGTCTTGCTAAGAACAGACATGTAATGTTTTTCTGGAGGCACTCTGGAAAAAGGGAATGTATTGTTTTCCTACAGCAGACACTTGACAGAATACACGACATTGGGAAAGAATATAAATATACCCAACAGACGATGAACAATGCTAGATGACACTGGTATGGCTTGCCCTTCTTTTCTGATCATCATTGGGCTTTGCTGACATTGGTCTTTGTTGATGGCTCTTGATGGTATTGGGACACTTTAACATTGTTTACTGGTCATTGGTTTCCATGACTTCAAATGAAGAAATGCACCAAAAAATACATGTGGTGTTCCAGAGACTTCTTGCCAATTGTGTGGACTCAAATCAATTGACTGAGCCTTGTGGTTTCTTCTGGATCGACCTGCCTTGCTGATCCATGAAAGGTGTTTGCAAGTAGATTGAGCTGTGACTGCTAATTCATGTGAACTCTACTGCTGATATCCTGACAACACAGATTGGATTTGTTCTAAAGAAATATTTCTAAATACTTTCACATCCTTCTTTGCCCTATTAACCTTACCTTTTAAATACCTCTAGTGGATGCTGGACTAGAAGGAAGGTTAAAGCATTTAAGAACCCTTACTAAGGGGAGAGAGTGATGAGCCTTGTCTTGTCCCTTATTTTAGTGGAAATGCTATAAGTTTCTCTCCATTTAGCTTTTTGTTGACTATAGGCTTGCTGTATACTGCTAATATCATGTTTAGGTATGTGACTTGTATCCCTGATCTCTCTAGTACATTTAATATGAAGGGGTGTTGGATTCTGTGAAAGATAGAGAACTGCAGACAGATTTCTCTTATGAACATTGTTGCAAAAATACTCAATAAAGACTTGCAGACTGAATCCGGGAACACATCAAAGACATCATCCATCATGATCAAGTAGGCTTCATCCCAGAAATACAGGAATGGTTAAAAAAATGAAAATCCACCAAAATAATCAACCTTAATAACAAACTGAAAGAAAATCACATGATTATCTCATTAGATACTGAAAAAGCAATTGATAAAATCCAACATCCCTTCATGTTAAAGAAATCAGGGATACAGGGCACACACCTAAACATTTTCTTTTTTTTCTTTCATCTTTATTAAATTGGGTACTTCTTATTTACATTTCAAATGTTATTCCCTTTCCAGGTTTCCAGGCCAACATCCCCCTAACCCCTGCCACTTCCCTTCTATATGGGTGTTCCCCTCTCCATCCTCCCCCAGTTACTGCCCTCCGGACAAGAATTCCATTCACTGTGGGTCCAGCCTTGGCAGGACCAAGGGCTTCCCCTTCCCCTGGTGTCCTTACTAGGCTATTTATTTCTACCTATGCAGTTGAAGCCCAGGGTCAGTCCATGTATACTCTTTGAGTAGTAGCTTAGTCTCTAGAAGTTCTGGTTGGTTGGCATTGTTGTTCATATGAGGTCTCAAGGCCCTTCAGCTCTTTCAGTCTTTTCTCTGATTCCTTCGATGGGAGTCCCGTTCTCAGTTCAGTGGTTTGCTGGGGCATTTGCCTATGTATTTGTTGTATTCTGACTGTGTCTATCAGGAGAGATCTACATCCGGTTCCTGTCAGCCTGCACTTCTTTGCTTCAACCATCTTATCTAGTTTGGTGGCTGTATATGTATAGGCCACATGTAGGGCAGGCTCTGAATGTGCATTCCTTCACCCTCTATTCTAAACTTTGCCTCCCTATCCCCTCCTAAGGGTATTCTTGTTCCACTATTAAAGAAGGAGTGAAGCATCCATAATTTGGTCATCCTTCTTGAGTTCCATGTGTCCTGTGCATCTAGAGTAATTCGAGCATTTGGGCTAATATCCACTTACCAGTGAGTGCATACCATATGTGTTTTTCTGTGATTGGATTACCTCACTCAGATGGTTTTTTTCAAGTTCCATCCATTTGCCTATGAATTTTATAAAGTCATTGTTTTTGATAGCTGAGTAGTATTCCATGGTGTAGATGTACCACATTTTCTGTATCCATTCCTCTGTTGAAGGGCATCTGGGTTCTTTCCTGCCTCTGGCTATTATAAATAAGGCTGCTATGAACATAGTGGAGCATGTACCTTTGTTTTATGTTGGTGCATCTTTTGGGTATATGCCCAAGAGGGGTATAGCTGGGTCCGCAGGTACTGCAGTGTCCAATTTTCTGAGGAACCTCCAGACTGATTTCCAGAGTGGTTTTACCAGTTTGCAATCCCACCAACAATGGAGGAGTGTTCCTCTTTCTCTATGTCCTCTCCAGCATCTCTTCTCACCTGAGTTTTTGATCTTAGCCATTCTGACTGGTGTGAGGTGGAATCACAGGGTTGTTTGCTTTGCATTTCCCTGGTAACTAAGGATTTTGAGCACTTCTTTAGGTACTTCTCAATCATTCGATATTCCTCAGATGAGAATTCTTTCCTTAGCTCTCTACCATTTTAATAGAGTTATTTGGCTGTATGAAGTCTAACTTCTTGAGTTCTTTCTATATTTTGGATATTAGCCTTCTATCAGATGTAGGATTGGTAAAATTCTTTTCCCAATATATTGGTTACCAATTTGTCCTAATGATAGTGTCCTTTGCCTTACAGAAGCTTAGCAGTTTTATGAGGTCTCATTTGTCCATTCTTGATCTTAGAGCATAAGCCATCGGTGTTTTGTTCAGGAAATTATCCCCAGTGCTCAGGGTATCGAGATTCTTCCCCAATTTTTTCTTCTATTGGTTTGAGTGTATCTGGTTTGATGTGGAGGTCCCTGATTCACTTGGACTTAAGCTTTGTACAGGGTGATAAGAATTAATTGATTTGCATTCTTCTACACGCTGACCTCCAGTTGACCCAGCATCATTTGTTGAAAATGCTATGTTTTTTCTATTGGATGGTTTTACCTCCTTTTTCAAATACCATGTGACCATAGCTATGTGGGTTCATATCTGGGTCTTCAATTCTATTCCATTGATTAAACTGTCTGTCTCTGTACCAAAACCATGCAGTTTTTACCATTATTGTTCTGTAATACAGCTTGAGGTCAGGGATGGTCATTCCCTGAGAAGTTCTTGTATTGTTGAGTATAGTTTTCGATATCCTGTGTTTTTGTTACTCCAAATGAATTTGCAAGTTGCTCTTTCTAACTCTATGAAGAATTAAGTTGGAATGTTGATGGGGATTGAATCTCTAGATTTCTTTTAGCAAAATGGCCATTTTTACTATATTAATCCTGCCAATCCATGAGCATGGGAGGTCTTTCCATGTTCTGAGATCTTCTTCAGTTTCTTTCTTCAGAGACTTCATGTTCTTGTCATACAGATCTTTCACTTGTTGGTTAGAGTCACACAGAGGTATTTTATTTTATTTGGGACTATTGTGAAGGATGTCATTTCCCTAATTTCTTTCTCAGCCTATTTATCCTTTGAGTAGAGGGAGGCTACTGATTTCTTTGAGTTAATTTTATTCCCAGCCATATTGCTGAAGTTGTTTATAAGACTAAGGAGTTTTCTGGTGGAACTTTTGGGGTCACTTAAGTATATGATCATATCATCTGCAAATAGCAATATTTTGATTTCTTCCTTTCCAATTTGTATCATCCTTTGGCTTCCATTCATTGTCTGATTCCTCAGGCTAGGATGTCAAGCACTATATTGCATAAGTAGAGAGAGAGAGGCCAGCCTTGTCTAGTCCCTGATTTTAGTGAAATTTCTTCAAGTTTCTCTCCAGTTAGTTTAATTTTAGCAACTTGTTTGTTGTACATTGCTTTTACTATGTTGAGGTATCAGCATTGAAATCCTGTACTTTCCAGGACTTTTATCATGAAAAGGTGCTGAATTTTATCACATACTTTCTCAGCATCTAATGAAATGACCATGTGATTTTTTTTAAGATTCTGATATCATGGATTATATCTATGACTTTCCATGTATTGAACCATCTCTGCATCCCTTGGATGGAGCCTACATGATCTTGTTCTTTCTGTGTTCTTAGATTTGGTTAGTGAGAATTTTATTGAGTATTTTTGCATCAATATTTTTAATGGAAATTGGTCTGAAGTTCTCTTTCTTTGTTGGGTCTTTGTGTGGTTTAGATATAAGCATAATTGTGGCTTCATAGAAGCAATTTAGTAGTGTTCCATCTATTTCTATTTTGTCAAATTGTTTGGACAGTATTAGTATGAGGTCTTCTATGAAGGTTTGATAGAATTCTACACTAAACCCACCAGTTCCTAGGATTTTTGGTTGGGGGACTTTTAATGATTCCTTCTATTTCTTTAGGAGTTATAGTGGTGTTTGCATGGTTTGCCTGTTCCTGATTAAACCTTGGTATCTGGTATTTATCTAGAAAATTGTCCATTTGCTCCAGATTTTCCAGTTTTGTTGAAAAGAGGCTTTTCAGTAGGATCTCATGATTTTTTAAATTACCTAAGATTCTGTTGTTATGTCTCCCTTTTCATTTCTGGATTCTGTTAATTTGGATATACTCTCTGTGTCCTCTGGTTAGGCTAGGCAAGGGTTTTATCTATCTTGGTAATTTTCTCAAAGAACCAGCTCCTGGTGTTCTTGATTCTTTGTATAGCCCTTTTTATTTCTACTTGGTCATTTTCAGCCTGAGATTGATTATTTCCTGCCTTCTATGCCTCTTGGGTTTATTTGCTTCTTCTTGTTCTAGAGATTTTAGGTGTGCTATCAAGCTGCTGATGTATGCTCTCTCCTGTTTCTTTCTGCTGACACTCAGAGCTATGAGATTTCCTCTTAGCACAGCTTTCACTGTGTTCCATAAGTTTGGGTATGTTGTACCTTCATTTTCATCAAATTCTAAGAAGTCTTTAATTTCTTTCTTTGTTTCTTCCTTGTCCAAGATCTCATTCAGTAGAGTGTTGTTCAACTTCCATGTATATGCGGGCTTTCTGTCATTTTTGTTGTTATTGAAGGCCAGTCTTAGTCTGTGGTGATCTGATAGGATGCATGGGATTATTTCTATCTTTCTGTATCTGTTGAGGACTGTTTTATGACCAATTATATGGTCAATTTTGGAGATGATACCATAGGGTGCAGAGAAGAGTTTGTATCCTTTTGTTTTAGGATGAAATGTTCTACAAGTATCTGTTAAGATCATTTGTTTCAAAACTTCTTTTAGGTTCACTATGTCTCTGTCTAATTTCTCTTTCCATGATCTGTTCATTGATGAGAGTGTGGTGCTGAAACCTTCTACTATTATTGTGTGAGGTACAATGTGTCCTTTGAGCTTTAGTAAGGTTTCTCTTATGAATGTAGGGGCCCTTGCATTTGGAGCATAGATATTTAGGATTAAGAGTTCACCTTGACGGATTTTTCCTTGATGAATATGAAGTGTCCTTCTTTATCTTTTTTGATGACTTTTCATTGAAAGTCAATTTTATTCAATATTAAAATGGTGACTCCAGCTTCTTTCTTTGGGCCATTTGCTTGGAAAGTTGTTTTCCAGCCTTTTACTCTGAGGTAGTGTTTGTCTTCGTCTCTGAGGTGTGTTTCCTGTATGCATCAAAATGTTGGGTCCTCCTTAAGTATCCAGTCTGTTAGTCTATGTCGTTTTATTGGGGAATTGAGCCCTTTGATGTTCAGAGATATTGAGGAATAGTGATTGTTGCTTCCTGTTATTTTCATTGTTAGAGGTGGAATTATGTTTATGTCTCTGCTTTTGTTTTCATTGCAACTAGATTACTTTGTTTTTGCTACGGTGTAGTATACCTCCTTATGTGGAGTTTTCCATCTATTATCCTTTGTTGCCCTGGATTTGTAGAAAGCTAATGATTAAATTTGGTTTTGTCATGTAATATCTTGGTTTCTCCATCTCTGCTAATTGAAAGTTTTGCTGGATACAGTACCTGGGCTGGTGTTTGTATTTTCTCAGGGTCTGTAGGACGTCTGCCCAGGATCTTTTGGCTTTCATTGTCTCTGGTGAGAAGTCTGGTGTAATTCTGATAGGTCTGCCTTTATATGTTACTTGACCTTTTTACCTCACTGCTTTTAATATTCTTTCTTTGTTTTGTACATTTGGTGCTTTGACTATTATGTGACAGGAGGAATTTCTTTTCTCCAAACTATTTGGAGTTCTGTAGGCTGCTTGTATGTTTATGCCCATCTCTTTCTTTAGGTTAGGGAAGTTTGCTAGCAGCAAAGCACTGAACTGAGAACAGTACCCCCCTTGAGGGGAATTAGAGGAAGTATTGAAAGAGTTGAAGGAGCTTACAACCCCATAAGAACAACAATGCTAACCAACCAGAGCTTCCAGTGACTAAACCACTACCGAAAGACTATACATGGACTGACCCAGGGCTCCAACTGCATATGTAGCAGAGAATAGGCTTGTTGGGGCACCAGTGTAAGGGGAAGCCCTTGGTCCTTCCAAGGTTGGACCCCAAGTGCAGGGGAATATGGGGGCAGTGAGGGGGACATATGGGGGGGAATGTCCATATGGGGGATGGGGAGGAGATTGGATAGGGACTAATGGACAGGAAACGGGAAGGGGAATAACATTTGAAATGTAAGTAAAGAAATATATGTAACAAAATAATTTTAAAAATTATGTTATACATATGAGGTTTTGCCTACCTGTATGTCTGTGTATCATCCATTCCTGGTGCTGTTGATGCCAGAAAAGGATATCTGAAACTAGAAACTAGAAAGTAGAGTATAGATGGTTGTCAAACACTGTGTAGGTGCTGGGAACTAAACTTAGATCCTCTTGGAGAACAGCGAGTTTTCTTAACTTCTAGAGTTTCTATCCAGTACCCCTCTTTTTACTTTTTATCTTGAGACATTGTCTCACTAAGAGGATCATGTGGTTTCTTTCATACTTTTCCCTGTTTATATGGTGGATTACATTTATTGAGTTACATATGTTGAACCATCATTGCATCTCTGAAGGAACCTAACTTGATCATGATGCCTGATCATTTTGATGTATTTTTCAATTCATTTTAAAAGTATTTTAAAGGAATATTTTATTGATCTTTGGAGAATTTCATATTTTGATTGTATTCCTCTCCTCTATCCATGCCTCCCACATCTCCCCTCACTTCCTTACATACCAACTTGGGTCCTCTTATTTCTTTTAACCCATCAAACCCAATATGAACTGTTCAAATATTCTTCAATGTATGACCAAGTTTCCAAGAGCTGTCCTCTTTTTTTTTCTTTTATTGGATTTTTTATTTACATTTCAAATGTTATTCCCTCTTTTTTTTTCTTTTATTGGATTTTTTATTTACATTTCAAATGTTATTTCCTTTCCTGGTTTCCCAGACATTAGCCCCCTATCCTCATCTCCCTTCCATTCTTCTATAAGGGTGTTCCACTCCCAATCCACCCCCCTTCCTACACTGAGGGGGGTGTCCAATCTTGGCAGGACCAAAGGTTTTTCCTTCCATTGGTGTCCAACAAGGCCATCCTCTGCTACATATGCAGCTGGAGCCATGGGTCAGTCCATGTATAGTCTTTGGGTAGTGGTTTAGTCCCTGGGAGCTCTGGTTGGTTGGCATTGTTTTTCTTATGGGGTTTTCAAGCCCCTTCAGAAGACAACTGAGTTACCTCTCTCAGCAGGTAAGGTATTGATTGCCAATAGATCCATGAATAGGGGTGATATTTTATGCATCTTCCCTATTCATGTTGGGTGAAGTCTGTCTTGGTATTGTAGAGCTATACATGATATGATAACCACTGAGCTCCTATGTCCAGCTGTCCTGATATGTAGAGAAGACACTGTTTCCTTTGAGTCATCCATTGCTCTGGCTCTTACATTCTCCACATCCACTATTCCACAATGAGCTTTGGGAAGACGGGATGTGATATACATGTCCCACTTAGTATTGGGGAATGATTTTGTGTACTGTGTATTCAGATGCTGATTTCTGTGACCAGTGATCTGGGTACAGTCCAGATGTTGGCATTGTTATGATTATTGGACAATCCTCTGACTCAATGATGTGCAAAATTTGGTTTTAATCACCATCGATTGATTAATTAAGACTTGATCACTAAATAGCTGAGCAGGAGTATATGTGTGTTATGTTGCTTTTAATATGCTTGGTCCAGGGAGTGGCCTTGATTGACTAGGTATGGCCTTGTTGGGGGAAGTACGTTACTGTGTCCATGGACTTTGGAACCCTTCTCCTAGCTGCCTGAGACAGCCTGCTCCTAGCTTCCTTTACATGAAGATGCAGAACTCTTGGCTCCTTCTCCAGCACACATGGGTATGGACACCACCATGCTTCCTGTCATAAAGATAATGGACTAAACCTCTGAACCTGTAAGCCAGCCCCAATAAAATGCTGTCCCTTAAAAGAATTGCCTTAGTAATGGTGTCTTTTCTCAGCAATGGAAACCCTAACTAAGGCAGGAGAACAGAACTTCCAATCCCAGGGGGTTTTCAAGCAGAGAGGGAGACAGAGGAAGAGGACATTTGCCATGAGCAGGTCATAAAGGGAGCAGATGAGGTGAGACTCAGATGACAAGTAATCAGGCACATTGCTGGATAGTAGTCTGGGTCAGCATGATCTGGCTAGAATGTAGGAATGTCTGCCCCTCTATAGTGTTTGCTGCTTGTTAATAAATATAAGGACTCTGTATCATTTTTCTGGGACAATAGTGGCCATAAAATATGCCCCCAGAATTACATTTACATCTAGCACCCATCATGTTATGCACAAAATTGCAACATACACACAAATCCAAAACTTAGAAAGAACCAGGCTTAGAGCCTGAAAAATCCCAGGTGGAAGAAGCCAGCAAGCACTCCCCAGAGGCAGGCAAGCTCTATGGCAACTGGAAGACTGCTCTATAAGCAGAGCAGCTGAAATCTGACTGGCTACATGAGCCAGAGAAATAGTCAGAGGCTGAGAATATAAGGCTTGGCAAGAATAGAGATCATAAAGTGGAAACTTCCCCCAAACACTACAAGGTTCCAAAGAAGCTTGAGAGGACAGAGAGAGCTAGGTGTCCCAGGTGGACATGCATGTGATGGTCTGCTTGAGCTACATATACATACTTAGCACAAGTGCATTCCCAGGCTGCACCTACACAAAGGAGCAGCTATAGGAAGGAGCCTACTCCTCTGTGAGGAAGTACTTGCTGTTGCCTACAGTTGGGATGTGCATGGCAGGTGATTTGAGCCCATATAAAGTGGTGGCTGGAGATGCTGCCTGCCAGAAGCATTACATGAGGCTCCATTGGCCTTGGCAGGCCTTGAGGGAGAGGCTAAGCATCTGGTAAGACACAGCTCCCATCTGATATCCATAAATGTGAAACTTGATTGATATTAGCTACAGACACATGGGGACATCAGAAATACCTTTTCCCTGGGAAATGACGAACAGGGTCAGGACCAGCCACAGCATGAGGTCTGATCTTTCACAAAAAATAGAGAGAACACAAAAAAACACTGAGCACAACCAAACTTCTGATCGTGTTTTAAAATGTTTAAGAGAGAGAGAGAGAGAATGAAAAATCATAAGCAGGTATAAGGAATTTTAAATTGATAAAATTAAAGGAATACCACAATTAAGGATGAGAAAAGCAATAAAACATGGCATGTGGACCACGGGTAATTCTATCTTGCATGGTTAAAAAACAGAGACAGAAGAAGAAACAAATGGCTTAACTAAGATTGGCAAAATAGCAATTAGGGTTATTATTATGCTAGTATTTCTTACATTCATCTTCATTGTCATAAAAGTTTTGTGCCTTCTCAAAGAAAGGGACTTTAATTTACAAGAAAAGGAGACAAACAGAAAGTAGAAATGAGCCTTAAATTTTTTTTAAAAACTTATACATAAAAATTAGAAAGATGGTTTGAAGGTGGGCCAGTTTTTGGTTGGCCACTCCCTCAATCTCTCCATTCAAGTTCCCGATTGTTTACAACTCCAGCAGGAGGGAGAAACTTTGACTAAGGGATGTACCCAAAAATCAAAGGGGGAGGGGTCCTTGCTGTGACTTACAACATTGGGAATATGGACACTAACCCACCCACAAAACTTTCAACCCAAAATGTACACTGTTTATAAGAAATGCAGGCATGGAGGATAAAGCAGAGTCTAGAGGAATGGCCAAGCAGTAACTAAACAAACTTAAGACCCATTCCATGGCAAGCACCAATTCCTGGCACTATTAATGATTCCCCATTAGTCTTTCAGACAGGAATCTAGTGTGGCTGTTCTCTGAGAGGTTCCACCTAGCAGCTAACTAGGACTGATGCAGACATCTATAACCAAACAGTGGATAGAGCTTGGGGACTTTCATGGAAAATTAGGGGGAAGAACTGTAGGCTCTGAAGGCAATAAGACATCCAGAGGAAGACCAGCATTGTCAACTAATCCTTACCCTTGGAGTTCTCAGAAATTGAGCCACCAACCAAAGAACATACATGGGCTGGTCCTAGGCCTCCCCTCACATATGTAGCAGATTGGCAGCTTGGTCTACATGTGGGACCCAAACAGCTAGAGTGACAGCTTTCCCAAAAGCTGTTGTCTGTCCCTGGGATATGTTCTTCTAGCTGGGCTACCTTATCTGGCCTTAGTAGAAGAAGATGTGCCTAGCCCCACAGAAACTAAATGTGCTAGGGTCAGGGAATACCGAGGGTGTCTCCATTCATTTAGAGGAAAGTGGGGGAGAGAGGAATGGGGGAAAGATTGTGGGAGAGGTGACCAGGAGGTTTACACTGAGCTGAATACAAAGTGAACAAGTTTAATAAAAACAACAACAAAAATAATAATAATAATAATAACAATAACAAAAACAACAATAACAAATGTTTTGTTAAGAAAGACAAGATTGTACTTTAGAATAATGCTTAGGGCCACCTGTGAGAAGGAGAGGCAGCACAATTTTGGACTGGATCACTTACATAAAGGTCACCAAGCACAAAGACATCTTCTAAGGAGGGTGTGATAATGGAGGGAACAGGGATGGTCTTTACTGCAATTAAGAAAGCAAGAAAAGAGGTAAACATAGTGCCTTGCTACAAGTGACTAGTGTGTACTGCCTACTTACTACAAACTGATTGTCTCATGATTTTAACCTGTACCAAGACTTCATTCATACATTAGAATTCAAATTGTGAAAGACTAGCAAAAAATTTCACTTGGTTTGAGTAAAATTGGCTCACAGTAAAGTGAATATGATCCTTTTTAAAAATAGCAGCTCCAGCTTAGAGAATACTATCTCTGCTTTCCTTTTCTAAAGAAAAGATTTGGCTTAATTAGTAATGTTCAATTTTCCACAAAGATGGAAATGCTGCCTCAGAGGCTGCTGAAGCTTTATTTCACATATTGACTTATATAACTGGTTACATGAACATGTCTGAACTACCTCAGAGCTGAGCAAGATTTGCCTGTTTCCAATTGTCACCATTAGCTTGCTACACAAAATGTTTGAAAAGAAGGAAGCAATTGTCTAACTTCTTCTCTTCTATACCAAATTAGCCAAAATGTTTGTGTCAAAAGATACTAAATTTTACTTAGTGAAAGGCATTTCAGTGTTGTTTTCATATATCTAATAAAGAATGTTTATTATTTCTCATATTTTATAGTGCGAATGCATGTTCACATTTTCAAGTCAGCACTATAGCTACATTAGCAAGTTAGGCCTTATTTTTTCCATTCTTTATTTACCTAAGCCTAAAGTGTAATCCAGGATTGTCCTTAAACATCACTTAAACAACAGACAAAACAAAAATCACTGCATGTTGGTGGCTGGGGCTGTTGCTTTTCATGACACGTTAGAGAGAATAAATGGGGAGATAATCTCTAAAATATTACAATAATTGCTTACTTAATAATTTATCAAATGATCTCAGTAATTAGAGTGAAGAATACATGGTTGTAAAGGGTTCTGAGATCTCTGACACGTTGATGAAGGGGACAAACTGCCAGATAAAATAGATGTAAGTACTGAGAACCACAGTACAATAGAATGTCAATATCACCATCCTGTGTATCTGCATTTTATTTAAATGACTTTAAATGTTCTTCTCTCTCTCTCTCTCTCTCTCTCTCTCTCTCTCTCTCTCTCTCTCTCTCTCACACACACACACACACACACACACACACACACACACACACACTATGGCAATGATGTTAAGTAATAGAAGTAAGTAATGTTTTAATCCTGTATTGGATAATTATTTCATGATGAATATATATGTATATTTCACAGTAAATGTGTGTGTATATATCAATCCAGACACTTCAATTTAAATATTTATATAATTTTACTTCTCAATTTCATGTCAATAAAACCAAAGGTATGTTTTAAAAAAACAGAAAGATGGATAGATCTAGGGAACATATCATACAATCACATGAGTAAATGAAATGTTGAGGAATTGGCAGAAAAGCTCCATGTATGCCATAAAAGGGACTCTGTATACAATCTGACATGTAGAAAATTCTCAATGAAAGTTCATTTTATGACAGAGTAAGTGGATGAATACACAAAGATACATGTGGGCCAGCATTCTCATATGCATAACCATTTGCTTCCCACTTCAATTCTGTGGCCATCTCTTCCATTTGTATAATTTCCCAGGTGTCTGTGTAATAGTGAACAACAATGAAATCACATACCCATGGAGAATGTATGATTCATAACTGTATTTTCTTCATCTGACAAACTGACTGCTGTTTACCACTGCAAGGGATATCATTCCAGCCCCATCCAGAATTAAGATGATTTATTATAACACACTTTTCATCGTCACTGCTGGGCTCACCTTTGTGCCAGAATCTGAAAGAGAGTAAAGAACATCAGGGTGTTGCCTACAATTATGCTTGAAAAGAGGAAGCAAAAGGAAGCAAGCCTGAGGATGAGGTTGGAATTTTTTGAGGTCAAATTCAAGAATGTACACATCAAGTATTCCCCATCTCCATCATGTCCATCACCCATATCTCACATTTCCCTGGATAACAGGGCCCACAGCACTCAAAGTTCTTTTAGCATATTACTTAACTGTTCTCTCAGCACACATCACAGAGGCGATTTCTTCATCCCTATGTCTTGGTACCAGGAGACAGTCACCCCACTGCACTTATTTAGACATTGAAACAGTCTCTCATTACTCTCATGTTTTAACAAAGCTTTTCCATTATACAAAACGACTATGTTAGAGACAGGAGAACTAGTTGAAAACTCTAGATAATCTGTTTATTTCTGTCATCAAGAACAAATAGTTAAAATTCTAAAGTCCTAGTTGCCTTCTCTTAAAATTCAGAGCAATAATCTCACTATTGTTGCAGGACATTTGCTCACATTGTGGTCTCGAGATTATAAACTAGAAAAACCCATTTCCATTGCAGTGTGTCTCAGTCTTCAATCCAAGGTTGTTCTGTTTATTGAAATCAAGTTGTGGTGTAGCTCAGTCCTAGCACACATCTTTCATCTAAGAGCTTCCTCTAATTGGGATTAAACAAATTCAACCATAGAGAGGTAGAGGAAGCAACCAGTTCACAGTGAGTGAACATAAGAAAATACCATTGAGAGTAAGAGGAAGTCTGAACAATGGGTAAAGACATGTACAAAAAGTAAAGGAGAAACATGGAGTTTATAGGGTATTTACAACAGGATGGAAAAGGGGCTTTATTCTTCTCAGACATGGACTGAGTAGGAAGGTCAACTGGGTGCTTTATCTTCCTCTCTGAGATAGCATGATTTCATCTGAGCATCTGGCTCCTGAGTCTTCATTGGTAAAATCGAATATTTGGGATTTGTTTTAAAATACAACGCACTACATATTTTTCAAGTCATATATCAGAACAGAATATGACAACATACTAAGGTAGCAAGAGTTTTTAAATTACTACATCAATATAAAACACAACGACATCAGATTGAGTGCTTTTGAAATGTAAGAAGTAATCAGTAAAGATCTTGATGCCAATTTTTCTTATAAATATATAAATGAGGACAAGAGAGTTACATCAGATATTAAGACTGCTTGCTGCTTTTCCAAAAATCCCATATACAGTCACGAAACCCAGACACTTGTAGATGCCAAGAAATGCATGTTGACAGGAGCCTGATAAAGCTGTCTCCTGAGAGGGTCTCCTAGAGCTTGACAAATACAGAGGCAGGTGCTTGAAGCCAACCATTGAACTAAGAACAGGGTCCCTAATGGAGGAGATAGAGAAAGGACAGAAGGAGCTGAAGGGGTTTGCAACATCATAGGAAAAACAACAATATCAACTAGCCAGATGCCCCAGAGCTCCGAGGGACTAAACCACCAACCAAAAAGTACACATGAAGCGACCCATGGCTCTAGCCACATATGAAGCAGAGGATGGCCTTGTCAGGCATCAGTGGGAGGAATGGTCATTGTCCTGCCAAGGTTGGGTGCCCCAGTGTAGTGCAATGCCAGGGTGGGGAGACAGGAAGGAGTGGTTGGGGAAGCATCCTCATAAAGGCAGGAGGAGGGGGAGATGTGCGGGTGTTTCCGGAGGGGCAACCAAGAAGGGAATAACATTTGAAATGAAAATAAAGAAAATATCCAATAAAAGAAAGAAAACCAAAGAGTGCTTGCTGCTTCTCCAAAAAAAATTGAGGGTTCTGTTCCCAGAACTTACATTGTCCACATCCCACCACCTGTGCTACCCAGTTCCAGGAGATCAAACACACTATTACACGCTCCACAGAAACCCAAACACACATAGTAGGCCCTCATAGAAATACAAATATATATGCATAAGTAAAAGTGAATTAAAGTATATTTTTAAGATATAAACTGAAAAAACATAAAACACGTATAGGTGTAAGGACCTTGATTTGATGCCTTGGCTTTTTATATTCTACATTCTTCAAACTAAATTTCCTCATCTCTGCTGGGAATATCAATAATGTGTGTCTCACAGGACTGCTGTGATGACTAAATGGGGGAGTAAAAATTACTCCAACTCTAGCACTTGCATCAGGAGGGAGCTATTTTAGTTTCATAACCAACAGATGGAACTGCCCAAATTCTCCTCATGCTACAGGACCCAGGAATTCTCTACATAACTCTAGACTCACGTGGCACTCGCATTGTATGGTGTCTGAGAAACCCATTGCCATTGTCGATGACCTGAATCCCAGAGCCCTATAAAATAAGCAGCATCACGGTTCAGGATCCCAGTGATGAAGTCCTAAGGGGAAACAAAGATACAGCTTTCAGCCTGGATTGAGTGATTCATTTTATGTTACAGAATTTCTTATAAGACCATTTAAAATTATTTCAATGATACAAAATTATAGGGGTCAATATAATGCACATATGTAAATACACAAATAATCAAATCCTTCTTCATCTATCTAGGCTCTTAAATACTTTTCAAATTTGATATTAGTATCAATAATTGTACATTGTAGAGGTAGACTTGATATTTTGACTGATTTTTATTGGTCATAGAGAGATGAGAATACAAAGAATCAAGGAATGAAAGAGACTCTCACACCTCCCAAAAGTGCACCTCTTTGTGTATGTCTTCTCTCCCCCTTCAGAAGTATACTCCCTGACATCAGGAGTGCACTTCTCCACCCCCTCTGCCATTCCCAGCCCAAAAGAACACATCTCCTCCATATTATCAGGACACTATTAAAGTCATGACTTATGTTTTAACAATTCTGGAAGCAATCACTGCCCATGATCATAATGAATTCTCATCTCAGATTTACTCCCCTCCTTTCTTCACCAACACCATTCTTGACAGTTTCGTATGAAAGAATTTGATGCTTCTAATCTTTCTTCATGCATAATCTTAGATAATTCATTTCTAATGGCTGATTGTGGCCCTTCCAGTTTGGTAGTGTTTTCCTGTGGCCTTTTATGTAAGGCAGGTGATACTACAGGAGGCATTAGTGTGCAAAAATCACAAACTGGTTTTAAGGCAGAAGCATTTCATCTTTCCCTTCATCCTCAAGTGCTGCATTTCTGATGCCATGGTCCCTTGGGGTTTCATTCCACTGAAACAGGGCCAAGATGTGGAAGGCAAAGGCTGAAGCCACCTTCCCTCCCTATCTTCTGGAATGCCTTCTGCCACAGCACCAACACCCAAGTCAACAAAACTTCCTCTTAGCAGAAACAGGAAGACAACATGCTGGGACCAGGTCCCAGTCTCTCCCAGCATGCACCTGTTCTTCCTTGCTATGGATCACTAGGAGATGAGCACCCATGCTGAAGCAGTTCTTCTCACTCTCGTTCCAAGATGCTTTTGAGTAAGTTGAAGTATGTTTGGTAACCCAGTAGCAGTGGGAACCAAATGGCTTCCAATTCTTTGGGCAACAGCTCCAGCTTTTTTCTTTGGGGGAAGAAGGAAATGCAAATACAATGTAATAAATTAATCCTAAAAACTGCTTGTATGCAGAGAACACATGAAAGCTGGGACTCCTACCTGCTACTAGATGCAGCAGGAGTCCCTTACCCTCACTGCCAAGATACACAAGTCTATCTCTAATGACAGGACCCTTTGTCTAACTGAGGTGCTGTCAGGAAAAGCTAGAAAAACAGAGTATAAAGGACATCCAGGCTCTGAGTATTTAAAGAAAACCATCTGGGTCTCACAAAATTATTACAAAGATTCTACAAATAAATGTAAAGTAGAATGTGAAAGGAAGGTAAAAAATGTAATAAAAATCTAATGTTTTCAAATACAAGTCTTTGTAACTATATGTTTTTTCCATTTAATAATTGAAAAATATTTGAGAGGATAATCTTTTTTAAATGTAGTGGTTATAGTAAAATGGAGTTGACAGAGAAATCAGTTAACTGGAAAAACAAAATCCAAATTGAATTAAATAACAAAGGAAAAACAGATATAAAGAAGGAAAGAATGAAAGAAAGTAAATCTTCTGAAAGACAGTAAGCAAGGGTGCAGGCACATCTAACAGCAGAGGTAAGACCACCACTTCTGCCCCCAGGGACCCACGGAGAACACTCAGGATACACGAACCCAGGAACAGTATGGGAAAGAACCCTTCCTGTTCTGCCTGAAACTGGAGTTGACCCAGTTCCACAATTCTCTGTACCCAAATCTCACTGGGAGGAAGCCAGTCTCCAGGAGTGCTGAACACAGGTATACAAGAAACTCAAACCACTGTCAGAGACAGTAGGACAGGCTAACACTAGAGAAAGCCAGATGGTGAGAGGCAAGCACAGGAAAATAAGCAACAGAAACCAAGACTAAATGGCATCATCAGAGCCCAGTTCTTCCACCACAGCAAATACTGGTTATCCCAACACACCAGAAAAGCAAGATTTGGGTTTAAAATCACATCTCATGATGATGATAGAGGACTTTAAGAAGGACATAAATAATTCCCTTAGGGAAATACAGGACAACACAGGTAAAGTAGAAGCCCTTAAAGAGGAAACACAAAAAACCCTTAAGAATTACAGGAAAAACATCCAAACATGTGAAGGAATTAAACAAAACCATCCAGGATCTAAAAATGGAAATAGAAACAATAAAGAAATTGCAGAGGGAGACAAACCGAGAGAGAAAACATAGGAAAGAGATCAAGAGTCATAGATGCAAGCATCAACAATAGAAATCAAGACATACAATAGAGAATCTCAGGGGCAGAAGATACAACAGAAAACATTGACACAGGGGTCAAAGAAAATGTAAAATGCAAAAAGCTCCTAACCCAAAATATCCAGGAAATCCAGGACACAATGAAGAGTTCAAACATAAAGATAACAGATATAGAAGAGAGTGAAGACTCGAAATTTAAAAGACCAGTAAATATATTCAACAAAATTATAGAAGAAAACATCCCTAACCTAAAGAAAGAGATGCCAATAAACATAAAAGAAACTTACAGAACTCCAAATAGATTGGACCAGAAAGGCATTCCTCCCATCACCAAATGCACAAGACAAAAATTTTTATAAGCATTAAGGAAAATAGGTCAAGTAGCATATAAAGGCCAACCTATTAAACCAGACTACTCACTAGAGGCTATGAAAGCGAGAAGAGCATGAGCAGGTGTCACACAAACCCTAAGAGAATAAAAATGCCAGACCAGGCTACTATATTGAAAAAAAAACCTAAATTAACATACATGGAGAAACCAAGATATCCCAAGACAACTAAATTTAGACAATATCTTTCCACTAATATAATCCTACAAAGGATAATACATGGAAAACCCCAACACAAGGAGGGAAACTATACCCTAGAGAGAGCAAGAAAGTAATCTTCTTGCAACAAAAACAAAAGAAGAGAGTCACACAAAAATAATTCCAACTCTAACAACAAAAATAACATAAAACAACAATCACTATTCCTTAATATTTCTTCACATCAATGGATGCAATTCCCCAATTTAAAAATAAAAAACATAGACTAACAGACTGGAATGTAAAGAGGACCCAGCATTTTCCTGCATGCAGGAAACAGGCCTCAGTGACAAAGACAGACACTACCTCAGAGTAAAAGTCTGGAAAACAATTTTCCAAGCAAATGGTCTGAAGAAACAAGCAGGAGTAGCCATTCTAACATTGAATAAAAATCAACTTTCAAGCAAAATTTATCAAAAAAAGATGAAGAAGGACACTTCATATTCATCAAAGGAAAAATCCACCAAGATGAACACTCAACCCTAAATATATATGCTCCAAATGCAAGGGCACCTATATTCATAAAAGAAACCTTATTAAGTTCAAAGCACTCATTGCATATGACACAATAATAGTGGGAGATTTCAACACCCCACTCTCATCAATGGACAGATCATGGAAACAGAAACTAAACAGAGACATAGAGAAATTAGCAGAAGGTTGGAACCAAATGAACTTAACAGATATTTATGGAACATTACATCCTAAAACAAAAGAATATACCTTTTTCTCAGCACCTCATGGTACCTTATCCAGAATTGACCATATAATCAGCCACAATATAGATAACAGATACAAGATTTAAATAACCCCATGTGGAAAGCCCTTGGTCCTGCCAAGACTGAACACCTAGTGAACGTGATTGTTGGGAGGAGGGTGGTAATGGGGGGAGGATGGGGAGGGGAAGTCCATATAGAAGTGGAGGGGGAAGGTTTTGGGGGATGTTGGCCCGGAAACCGGGAAGGAGAATAAATATTGAAATGTAAATAAGAAATACTCAAGTTAATAAAATTAAAAAAATAACCCCATGTGTCCTATAAGATCACCACTGACTGAGGCTAGCCTTCAATAGCAAACAAAAATGAATACCACATACACATGAAAGCTGAACAATGCTCTACTCAATGATAAATTGCTCAAGGAAGAAATAAAGAAAGAAATTAAGGATATTTTAAAATTTAATGAAAATGAAGAGACAGCATACCAAAAATTATGGAGCTCAATGAAAGCAGTGCTAAGAGGAAAACTCATACCTCTGAGTGCCTCCAAAAACACACAGAGGAGAGCATTCCTTAGCAGCTTGATGGCACACCTAAAAGCTCTAGACCAGAAAGAAGCAAATATGCCGAATAGGAGTAGAAGGCTTCAAAACTCAGAGCTGAAGTCAAATAAGTAGAAAAAGAACTATGCAAAGAATCAAGAAAACCAGGAGCTGGTTCTTTGAGAAAATCAACAAGATAGATAAACACTTAGCCAGACTAACCAAAGGGCACAGAAAGAGTATCCAAATTAAGAAAATCAGAAATGAAAATGGAGACATAACAACAGAATCTAAGGATATTCAGAAAATCATCAGATCCTACTACAAAAGCCTATATTCAACAAAACAGGAAAATCAGGATGGAATGAATAATTTCAAGACAGATACCAGGTATGAAAGTTAAATCGGGATCAGATAAACCATCTAAACTCTCCCATAACTCCTAAAGAAATAAAAGAAATTAATATAAGTCGGCCAACCAAAAAAAGCTCAGGAACCAATGGATTTAGTCCAGAATTCTATCAGACCGTCATAGAAAACCCCATACCAATACTGTCCAAATTATTGCACAAAAGAGAAAGAGAAGGAGCACTACCCAATTCCTTCTATGGATCCACAAGTACACTTATACCTAACCACAGAAAGACCCAACAAAGAAAGAGAACTGCAGAACAATTTCCCTTATGACTATGAACACAAAGATACTCAACAAAATTCTCCCAAGCCAAATCCAAGAATACATCAAAATGATCATCCAGTATGATCAAGTAGGGTTCATTCCAGGGATGCAGGGATGGTTCATTATATGGAAATCCATCGGCATAATTCACTATGTAAACAAACTCAAAGAAAAAAACTGCATAATCATCTCATTGGATGCTGAGAAAGCATTTGACAAAATTCAACACCCCTTCATGATAAAACTACTAGAAAGATCAGGAATTCAAGGCCTGTACCAAAGCATAGAAAAAGCAATATACAGAAAACCAGTAGTTAACATCAAACTAAATGAAGAGAAACACGAAACAGTCCCACTAAAATCAGGGACTAGAGAAGAATGCCCACTCTCTCCCTATTTATTCAATATAGTACTCGAAGTCCTAGCCAGAGTAATCAGACAACAAAAGGAGGTCAACCGGATGCAAATGGGAAAGGAAGAAGTCAAAATATCACTATTTGCAGATGGTATGATAGTATACTTAAGGGACCACAAATGTTTCACCAGAGAAATACTATGCCTAATAAACAGCTTCAGCAAAGTGACTGGGTATAAAATTAACTCAAATAAACCAGTAGCCTTCTTCTACTCAAAAGATAAACAGGCTGTGAAAGAAATGAGGGAAATGACATCTTTCACAATAGTCAAAAATAACACAAAATTCCTCGGTTTGACTCTAACCAACCAAGTGAAAGATCTGTATGACAAGAACTTCTAGTCTCTGAAGAAAGAAATTGAAGATCTCAGATGGAAAGATCTCCGAAGCTTAAAAATTGGCAGGATTGATATAGTAAAAATGCCATATTGCCAAAAGTAATATACAGATTCAATGCAATAGCCATCAAAATTCCAACTCAACTCTTCATGGAATTAGAAAGAGCAATTTCCAAATTCATTTGAAATAACAAAAAACCCAAGATAGCAAAAACTATCCTCAACAATAAAAGGACTTCAGGGGGAATCACTATCCCTGAACTCAAGCAGTATTACAGAGCAATAGTGGTAAAAACTGCATGGTATTGGTACAGAGACAGATAGATAGACCAGTGGAATAGAATTGAAGAACCAGAAATGAACCCACACACCTATGTTCACTTGATTTTTGACAAAGAAACCAAAGCCATCCAATGGAAAAAAGATAGCCTTTTCAGCAAATGGTGCTGGTTCAACTGGAGGTCAGCATGTAGAAGAATGCAGATCTATCCATGCTTATCACCCTGTACAAAGCTTAAGTCCAAGTGGATCAAGGACCTCCACATCAAACCAGATACACTCAAACTAACAGAAGAAAAAGTGGGGAAGCAACTCAACCACATGGGCACTGGAGAAAATTTCCTGAACAAAACACCAATGGCTTATGCTCTAAGATCAAGAATTGACAAATGGGACCTCATAAAACTGCAAAGCTTCTGTAAGGCAAAGGACACTGTCATTAGGACACAACAGCAACCAACAGATTGGGAAAACATCTTTAACAATACGACATCTGATAAAGGGCCAATATCCAAAATATACAAAGAACTCAAGAAGTTAGACTCCAGAGAACCAAATAACCCTATTTTAAAAAGTGCTACCGAGTTGAACAAAGAATTCTCAGCTGAGGAATACTGAATGGCTGAGAAGTATCTAAAGAAATGTTCAACACCCTTAGTCATCAGGGAAATGCAGTTCAAAACAACCTGAGATTATACCTCACACCAGTCAGAATGGCTAAGATAAAAAACTCAGGAGATAGCACATGCTGGCAAGGATATGGAGAAAGAGGAACACTTGTTCATTTTTGGTGGGATTGCAAACTGGTACAGCCAGAACATGACAAATACAGAGGTGAATGCTGGCAGCAAGCCATCGAACTGAGAACGGGGTCCCCGTTGGAAGAATTAGAGAAATGATTGAAGGAGCTGAAGGGTCTTCCAACCCCATAAGAACAACAGTACCACCCAACCAGAACTCCCAGGGGCTAAACTACTACCCAAAGACTACACATGGACAGACTCATGGCTCCAGTTGCATACGCAGCAGAAGATGGCCTTGTTGGGTAGCAATGGGAGGAGAAGCTTTTGGTCCTGCCAAGACTGAAATCTCCAGTGGAGGCGAATGTAAGGGTGGGGAGGCGGGAAGGTGTGTGGTTGGGGAGGGGGAACACCCTTATAGAAGAAGGTAAGGGGGACGGGATGGGAGCTTATGTCTGGGAAACTGGGAAAGGGGATAACATTTGAAATGTCAATAAAAATATTTGGAAAAAAAGGAAAGACAAATATAGTACATACTATACACTTATAAGTTAATTGAAGTTAATTGAAAGATTATCTTACTACAATCTACAAACCCAAAAGACTAAATATCAAGGGGGACCATATGAATCTCCTTGGAAATGGCAAATATAATAGATCTTATGGATAGACTGAGGGGCAGGTGCAGATTGGAACAGAAAAAATGAAGTTCAGGGTGGGAGAGATGATTGTGGGATTTGGGGAAGTTATGTGGAAACTTAGTACAGTGGAGACTCCCTGTAATATATAAAGGTAACCCTAATAAAGACTCCTAGTAATGGGTGATGTAGATCCTGAGCTGACTATCTTCTGTAACCAGGCTCCCAACAACAAGATAGGGACCTCAACCCAGCCACAAAATCTTTGACCTAAAATTTGTCCTGCCTACAAGATGTTGTGAGGCAATAGTGACACAGAACTTGTAGGAGTAGCCAACCAATGGCTGGTCCTACTTGATGTCCAAGCCACAAGAAGGAGGCCATGTCCAACACTTCCTGGATGACCAGGAACTAAAGACTGAATAGCCCAGACACCTAGGATAGAAGCAAACACAACTGGAAAAAAGTCAATTAAATGATTCCCAATGATTTTCTGCTATACTCATAGATCTTTGCCTAGCCCAACTGTCATCAGAAAGCTTTCATCCATCAACTGCTGAAAACAGATGCAAAGGCCCACAGCCATACAGAAACAGAACTTGGAGAATGAAGAAGAAAGTGAAGAAGGATTATAGGCTCCAGAAGGGTCAAGGATTCCAGAAGAACATGGCCCATAGAATAAATTAAGCAAAGGGCTTACAGAGACTGAATCAGCAATCACAGAACTTACACAGACTTGTACTAGGTCCTCTACAGGCATGTTATGTTTATCTATCTTGGTGTTCTTGTGGGACTCCTAACAGTAGAGTTGTCTCTGAAACTTTGCCTGCTATTAAGACCATTTTCCTCCTCCTGGATTACTTTGCTCAGCCTTGATAGGAGGTTTGGTGCCTAGTCTTATTGTACCTTGTTATACCAGGTTCTATGGATGAAGGCCCTGGGAGGCCTCTTCTTTTTTTGGAGGGAAAGAGAGCAGAGGTGGATCTGTGGGAGAACTGGAGGTAGGAGGGTTTGATTAGGAAGAGTGTATGGAGGGATACAAGCCATTGCAGTGTAATGTAGGAGATAAGAATCAATAAGAAAGGAAAAATGGGAGGGAGGGGGACAGAGGGAAGGAACAATGGAGGAAGAGAGAAAGGGAGATATATAAAACTATTACACTCTACAGGAGCAATCAAATGCTTAGGTACATTATTACTTCTTACCTTCCATGAGCAAAACATTTTTTATGCAGTTCAATTCTTTGTGAGTTATACCTTTTATAGCTTTTTTTTCTTCAAGAAATTGAGAGTACTTCTGAAAATAAACTGTAAGAAAACAGAACCAAAACCACTCATTTGCATGATAGAAGTATGCCTTTCTATTTTCTACTATGGTACATAAGTAGATCTATGACATCCAGATTACTAAGTAGACAGAGCCTGACTATGGTTCCCATCACACTACAATCAATGGAATCCTCAGCCTCCTATTTTGAAACCATGGATACTTTCAGAACTCACAGAAGCACAAGTGATTTAAAAGGCAGGATGGGTCAATTATTAAGACTGTAAAGGGAGTGAGCCATATCCTTGAATGGTGAATGTAAAATGAAAATGCTAATTCTTCAAGGAAATGAAACAGAGATAGATATGCATGTTTAAGACTATAAAGAATGGGCTGGAGAGATGGCTCAACGGTTAAGAGCACCCGACTGCTCTTCCAGAGGTCATGAGTTCAATTCCCAGCAACCACATGGTGGCTCACAACCATCTGTAAAGAGATCTGATGCCCTCTTCTGGTGTATCTGAAGACAGCTACAGTGTACTTATATATAATAAATGAATAAATCTTTTTAAAAAAAGACTATAAGGAACCTTCGCTTTGGGAGGAAAAGAAGATAAGTAATTCTGAGTAGTTATAGCTTATTTTAGAGTGTGAAATAAGGAGAGAGAAAAAATGTGTCTACAGAGCATTGCTTTCTTCCCTAAACTCTTCTTTTTGACAGACTCACTCCTCCATGCACCACACTCTTGCTCACTCGGAATAAAACCAACTAGCCTCTCCCTCTACAACTGAATTTCTCCACTATCCTGCCTGTGTCTTTGTCTTCATTATGCCATCACTTTTGCTTCCTCCATTTCTCCAATACCAGTTTTGAAGTGGGTCATCAGTGATATACCTAGGCACTCATTAGCCATCTTGTTATTGTACTTGAAACTAGTTTTCTTCCCTCTTAGGTCTTGAGACATTGCTCTGTCCTGATTTTGCCTCACCTTTTGGACATCACTTCTTGTTATCTTCTATAATCCCTTCTCCCTCCATCCACCCTGCAAAATGTAACATTTCCTATGGCCCTGCCATTAAGCTGCTTTCACATACAAATTCTTCCCAAGAGATATCATTGCTATGATCTTGTGTAGTGCCTATTCTAAAGAGCTTTTGGCTCAATAAACAATAACATATTAGGTTCAACTCAATATGCCTAAAACTCAAATCAACATTTACCAACTTAAACCTATGATTTATATATTTTCTGCCTCTTTGAATAACTTCATGGTTGCTGAGTTTTTGTCATAAGAATATTAAAGTTACATTTTTCTTCTTGGACCCTTTAATTCCTAGATCTCAATATTCATCAAACATCTATTTCCTTGGTCCTATACTCTTTACATCTCAAAGCTGCCTCCTCTCATGTTCTCCAGACACTTATCTCATTATCAGGTTACAAATTAGTCCTCTCATTTTTTTCTTTAGCCTAATTATTGTATTTTCAGATTCCTGCAGAAACAATGCCTATAACCTATATATGCCTATACCAATTCCCTACTTGAAGAGTACAGTGGTTCTCCCTGGTATTGATGTTGCAAAACCATGACCACAATTTTTAACTTCTGTATCCACACATCGCTGCAATGTAATTTTGCAACTGTCTCAGCATATATATATATATATATATATATATATATATATATATATATATATATATATATGGCTTCTGCACTAGCTGACCAAGAGGATTGCAAAACGAGCTCTGATCTACTCTCCAGCTAAATTTTTCGAGAGCCTGACTCACCCTCAATCTTGGAAATCTCCAAGCTGTCATATAAAAAAGGCATGCCCAGACCCACATAAGGACTCATATAAAGGTGAGCCATACTGTTAGTCATTCCAGCTGGCCACCTCTTCCTCAGAGGCTGAGTTGCCTGGACTGGTAACTGACAATATATACATGCGTAAGTTCAGCTAGGGCCAGAGTAGCTGCTCAGTGGAAATCAGCCAAAATTGCCAAACCATGGAAGCATAAGATAAATGAGATAAATAATAAATAAGTGTTTCAGTTCACTACGTTTATACTGATATATTAAGTGGAAAACAATACTTGATTAAAGAACACTGTTTAGGAGAAAACTCTTTCATAACACATGCTCTGCATCCTGCTTGTGTCAACCTGAGGAAATATCACTTCTTCACTTAGCACTGTGTGTCTCAACCACTCATGCTTCAGTTTCATCCTTCTGCGACATTCTTAGCACCCACAGATCTAGGTGTCACTTATTCTAGGACAGCTATCACAGCACAACAATTCCTAAACAACAGTGCAGACACTAGTTCATTTTTATCTGATACAGTCTTTTTGCAAGGCCCAAGCTAGATCCAAACTTGCTCTCCTACGTCTAACATCCTGAATAGCTGGGATAATAGGAGTGTGCCACTGTATTTAGCTAATACTGATTCACTGACTTGCCTCTAAATTTCTTGAGAAGGGAGTCTGTATTCGCCCTGGACTTGGTCTGACACATCGACCGACATACATTAATGCATATTACATTCTGAGTGATCAAATAAATGAGTAGAACATCCTAAATATACTACTTTTCACAGATTCTTAAGTTTTTCATAAATGCTCAAATCTTTGATGAACAGAAATCCACACATTTACTCAGGCTGCTTTTAGATTTCTCATAATACTAGATAGGACAGAAGTAGCTAGGAATTAGTTAAAGAACTCTTCTTGGATAATTTCTTTCCAACTCTTTCTTGTCCACAAGCTTACACTAGATGAAGAAGCCCTATGCACGTACAGCTTGACCTCTTGATGCCAATGAGAAAATGTAGAGTTGACCTCCCAGTCTAATAAAGATAATAGTCCACAAAGTTCACTTCACAACCCCACACAGACACTCATAAATGTGATTCAATTTCTTTCCTGAGAATGGATTTCATTTTCCCCTAACTCAAGGACAAATGAAAAGTCACAATGGAATCCTTTGAATTTATTTTTCCCAAAGAATATTTCTTCATATTTCCATTAAATGCCAGCTGCTACAGTGGAACCTTTCTTCATCTAAGACAGACATGGCCCCATTGATTCATCTAGAATACTTACTGATGAAAGCAACTAAGAATGTGATTGCTAGCAGCAGGAGAAGTACCATAAGGGATGTAAAAGGCACCAAAAGGGAACCAGGCTTACTTAGATGACGGGTAGGTTTCTCTCTGGGAGCTAGAAGGAGAAGCACATTCATTTCATGAGAAATAAGTTACATCCTTGTTTCTTCTTTTACACCCTCCTCTTCATTTTCCTCCATGACACATAAGTACTAATAGCAGGAACATTTAAAATAATAAAAAAATAAAGCACAAGCTTACACTGTTGAAATAACTGATATTAATATTCTGAGATCTGAAAAAATACTTTGAATATATATATGTGTGTGTGTATCCATACATATGTACATATTTATACATATATTTATATGTGAATGTATATTATAAAAATACTTATTCATGTATTTTCAGGGAGTTTTTTGTTTTGTTTCTTTTGTTTGGGTTTTTATTTCGGTTTGTTTGTTTGTTTGTTTGTTTGTTTGTTTGTTTTTGGTGATGTGAAGTGTAATGAGCTAGGATCTCACTGTGTAGTCCTGGGTGGTCTGCAACTCATTATGTAGAATAGAATGGGCACAAATCCCCAGTGATTCTCCTGCCTCTGCTTTCTGAGTGCTGGAATTGGACCAAACCTGGCCTTTTCAGCAAGTGCTAAAGAATGTATATATAATATTTTTCCCACATGACAACACAACATAAACACTGCCACCTGGCCTACAGCTTTTCTTTGTGTCAGTATTGTAAATATATTTTCTTTTTTATTTTTTTTA